>NW_027467782.1:37345378-37456980 GCF_004210375.1 Tachypleus tridentatus
TATACAGCTTTCCCATATCCTTACAGATTAAACTGAAAATCCTCACATTGAGCGGTCTTCATTTTATAAACTTAACTATTTTAGGACATCTCAATACCTCTTTCAAGTCTTCTGGCATTCGTTTTCGTTGCAAGTACATGACTATGAAGACAGCAGTGGATACTCTGGATGTCAGTTTTTCCTTTTTTATGTGTGCCACTGTGCATGAAAATTTTCCAATCATAGCTGCAGCCCCATTTTTGCAAATACTTGATCAAAGCTGCCATTGATATCATGTTCTTCCATAAATAAATCGATCAGTTTAAATATTTCTTCGCCTGTTGTTTGAGTAGGCAAAGGTTTGCAAATTAGCATGCCTTTTTTTCAAAATTAGCTTCATGAATATAGCGAACAAACACAAGCAGCATCGTAACCTGCGACATCTGTTGATTCATCCATCTGAAGCGAAAAAGTTGGTCTCGCTTTTGCTCGCCTTATTAACCCGTTAAGTAATTTGCTGACATATCTTTGATTTTTCGAGAAAACGAGTTGTCAGAAAGGGGCACAGAGTTAATATTTTAAGAAATTTCTCATCAAATCTTTTGCACATGGTTTTATCGAATCTTCAGCAATTGTATGAGTTTCATTTGCTTTTCAATACGGTAATTAACAAGACATGAAGCAATAAGAGAACTCTGTTGTCCTGATGGACAAACGAACGAAATGTAGCTTTACTTGTATTTAATTGCAAACACTTTCTTTTGAAATACTAGGAAGTTGGATTTTTTAATTGGAAGTGTTTGGCTCTAGATGCCGTTTTAACTACTGGATGCAAACTACTGTTACTCAATACTGTTCCATATTCAACACACAACCCATTGGGTCCATCTTCATTACCTGTTCATGTGAAACCATATTGAACAAAACTTTCACCATACTTTCATTTCTTTCTTGTTTCAGTACTCCATGCATCATCCTGTATTGAAATGCTTTTGCACTATAACGCTGATGAATTATTATTAGGCTAAACCTAGAAAGATTTTACTAGTATAAGATTTATTACTGATATTGAGCCACATATCCATTATAAGTGTGACAACTAATCATTAATTATATCTTATATCTTTGCACTTCAAAACAAAAGTATTTTCACAAACACAAAATAGCTTCTAAATGAAAACTCGTTCAAGCACTTGTGTTTCATCATCATACAATGACATGCCTTCACCTTGGATCAGTGCTGCCATAACGAAGTCAGAAATAAAAATTTGTGGAAAAAAGGCTAGACCATTAGAATAATATATTTTTCTTGAAGGAAAAGGATAACCTATTATTTTTACAATTTTTAACAGACGTTTTTACACCAAGTAACAAATTACTAAGCCAGAACGAAATGAAACAAAACAAAACTACGATCAAAAGAAAAGCTGTGCTGAGAGTTGAAGAGAGGAGATTAAAGAGGGATTTATCCTTAAACTACAAGATTATCTTCAATGACCAGTGTTTCCTCTTTGATTGTACGTGTTTGTTTATGTGTAATACTGTTTTAACTATTATCCCCTCATGACTACCGAATAGGTTGTGTATTGTTGTGTTTACATGTGAAATATTCCTTCGACTATTACCCCACGTGGTGACTCTACTGAATAGGTTCTGTTTTGTTGTGTTTATATGTGAAATATTCCTTCGACTATTACCCCGCTTGGTGACTATGTGAGATGTACATTCCAGTGGTTTTTACCAAATTACCTGAACTTCTTGACAGACAATTAGAAACTGTGTTTTATACCATCCAGTCTTTTTCTTTGTTAGTTTATTTGTTTCTGTGAGATAAATTCTGATGTATTACGCATTTTATCCTTATGTTAAAAGCCATGAAGTCAAAGTCTACTCCATGTAAATATTGCGTGTGAAAAATGAGTGAGAAGACGCTCTGAATTAGTACTTGACTGTTATCTGAAACAAAATTGCTACGTTAAGTTATAGTTTTGGTCTCACATTTTTTCTAGCAACAACAACAAAACAAGGATCGCCAAAGCTACTAGAGTCTCCTAAGAGCAAGTGAGATGTGTATGCGGATAAACATGTGGGCAGGAGTTTTTGTGACAGATGACTGTGACTTGTTGGTCATAAATGTTTAATAATAAATATACAACGCACGGTCCATTTGTTTTAAAATAGTAGTTATTACAATAGAACCTGCAGTTATTACATTTTAAAAGTCACCACTATACACACTTTCTGGCTGAACTCACCATCAATATCTATCTGTGTTTTTCACTAACTTCTTATCACATTTTGTACACATATATTATATCAATAGGCCAAATGTGGCCTAGAACCTTTACACTGAACCAGATAATATATGGTTCATCAATAATCGAATACATTGAGAAGAGAAGAATTCAGAATATTTGAGTAACCTGATCTCAGTTCACAACAATCGAACTACACGACAAATGACTAATAAACCATTACTTAATGAAACTTGCCATAACTATTGTTTACTTTAACGTTCACACAATGTAAAATTAAATAAACATTTTCAAAATTAAACTTAAAACGACACAGTGGTATATATCTAACAAACTGGTACTTTTATAACGTGATCACAACTGAAAATAAGGAGCGTATTGTTTGGTCGAGTTATAAGTGTAACTTTGCACCTACCAATATGCAGTTCAACACATTAACTGCAAGGACCTGTAAATAACTAGTACAACAGAAAGAAGGAATGTATATCTTATTTCACTCCAAATTATCCATGGATAATATTGCTGAAAAATGATTATAGGTACAGACACACGTTATCCAAATGCGATATTGTTTAATTCTAATTTATATGTGTGTGTAGTCGTCAGAATTTAAAGAATGTCATAATTAATGCCCCTTTAACAGGGTCATCTAGTAGCTACGCCATTGATGTAAATCAAAGAGAAAAAAGACCCACCACCGAGCGTTGTGACATTAACCCAGTTTCACTGAATTCACTTATTACACCTATACCATCTACCATCTAACCAGTTTTCTACCTAGTGATACAATATATATCCTCCAACACAATACAGAAATAATTTGTACAAGAAAGACTTTCATGTGGTACCATGTCAAAGGTTTTATAAATATCTTAAAATCTAAATTCACACCCGTTGCCTCCTTCACATAAGCATTAACCTCTTCAAAGAGTGTCGTAAGATTTGTAAAGCAATATTTTTACCTAGTGGAACAATACTAACTATCAGAATAACATTTTACGCTTCGTAAATCATTTCCCATCAGACTTTCCAAAACGTTTCCCACAACTGACGTTAAAATTAATGAATGGGCTTATAATTAGAGTAACAATGTTTATTCTTTCCCTAGAAAAGAGGAGTCCATTAGGTGACTTCCAATCCTCTGGTTCCTGCCCACTATTCAAGGACTTTGAAAAATAGAAGCCAAGAAACAATATAAGTGCATTTACTTATTAACTTTCGAGTTCGTTTGATGATTTGTAAAAGTCTTTTCCATCCTTTGAATCTCGATATTTACTCCTACAAATTTTTATCACAGTAAGAAAACTACTAATTGACGTTAAGGTTACTATTTCTAACTATAGTTTTGTATTTACTGTGTGAATTCCTTGAAAATAGAAAGAGAGTAGAGTGAAAGAGAAATGCAAACAAAAACAAGCCAATGCTATGCTATAAGCTCGTGGTGGGCAGAGCTCTTTGTGTAACGTTGTGGTTAACCACAAACAAAACATATTATCAGGCCAATGAGAGATGTAGTAGTAGTCTGGATGCTTTTTTTTTTTTTTATCATTGCATTTCAAGAACAACGAGTGCTATCGTGAGAATAAGATTAAGTAAATGAATTGTAATTATTATCGATTTTATTTACGTCACTATCGAACCTGTGAGTCAGTGACCAATATTCATAGGTTCACTATAACACACATTTAATACGTGAAGTGCTACTTTACATTTTTTTCAGTCTAAAGATAATTTCCGCTGTGAAACATGGTGTACAAGAAGTGTCCCATCGTACTGATATAGTTCTTTTTTTCTATGCTGTCAATTAGTGCCTTTCTTCCATACTGGGGCTGGAATAACTAACCTCAGACAGAACAAGCTTGCTTTTAAATATGATTGTAATACAGGTTTGAAAACATAAATCAACTTGAATCTCGTGAACTTTACAAAAAATTATTATTACATCAACAAAACAATTATCCGATATATACAGATAGAAACAAACTCACTCACCCATTACTCACACAGTAGACTCCTCACTCAACAACTCACATATTACTCATACAGTAGACCTCACTCAGAAACTCACATATTACTCATATAGTAGACTTCACTCAACAACTCACATATTACTCATACAGTAGACTTTATTCAGTAACTCACATATTACTCATACAGTAGACTTCACTCAGTAACTCACACATAATACTCATACAGTAGACTTCACTCAACAACTCGCATATTACTCACACAGTAGACTTCACTCAGTAACTCACATATTACTTCATACAGTAAACTTCACTCAGCAACTCCACATATTCCTCATACAGTAGACTTCACTCAGTGTAACTCATTACATATATCACATACAGTAGACTTCACTCAACAACTCACATATTATCTCACACAGTAGACTCTCACTCAGTAACTCACATATTACTCATACAGTAGACTTCACTCAACAACTCACATATTACTCCACACAGTAGACTTTACCTCAGTAACTCACATATTACTCACACAGTAAACTTCACTCAGCAACTCACATATTCCCTCATACAGTAGACTTCACTCAGTAACTCAACATATTAATCATACAGTAGACTTCACTCAACAACTCATATATTACTCACACAGTAGACTTCACTCAGTAACTCACATATTACTTCATACAGTAAACTTCACTCAGTAACTCATATATACTCATACAGTAGACCTCACTCAGTAACTCACATATTACTCATACAGTAGACTTCACTCAACAACTCACATATTACTCATACAGTAGACCTCCACTCTACAACTCACAGTAATTACTCATACAGCTGACTTCTACTCAACAACTCACATATTACTCATACAGTAGACTCTTCACTCAGTAACTCATATTACCTCACATACAGTAGACTTTATTCAGTAACTCACATATCACTCATACACAGTAGACTTCACTCAGTAACTCACATATTACTCATACAGTAGACTTACTCAACAACTCATTATATTACTCACACAGTAGACTTCACCAAAGCAACTCACATATTACTCATACAGTAGACTTCCCTCAACAACTCCACATATTACTCTACACAGTAGACTCTCACTTAAAAACTCACATATTCCTCATACAGTAGACTTCACTCAGTAACTCACATATTACACTTACAGTAGATTACTTCAGTAAGTAACTCACATATTACTCATACAGTAAACTTCACTCAGCAACTCACATATTACTCATACAGTAGACTCCACTCATCAACTCACATATTACTCATACAGTAGACTTCACTCAACAACTCACATATTACTCACGCAGTAGACTTCTTCCAGTAACTGACATATTACCCATACAGTAGACTTCACTCAGTAACTCATATTACTCATACAGTAGACTTCACTCAACAACTCACATATTACTCATTCAGTAGACCCCACTCAGCAACTCACATATTACTCATACAGTAGACTTCACTCAGAAACTCACATATTACTCATACAGTAGACTTCACTCAGTAACTCACATACATTTCATACAGTAGACTTCACTCAGTAACTCAAATATTACTCATACAGCAGACTTCACTCAACGACTCACATATTACTCACACAGTAGACTTCACTCAACATCTCATATATTACTCATACAGTAGACTTCACTCAACAACTCACATATTACTCACACAGTAGACTTCACTCAGTAACTCACATATTACTCATACAGTAAACTTCACTCAGTTTGTTTCACTATGTTTCACCAACACATTTTTTCATTTAACTGTAATGGTGGTATGAATTAACAGTGAATTTTTATTATGCATAAAAGCGCTTTGTACGTTATAAATGATGCATCAAACAATCAAACTGCTTTCTGGAACACGTTCTCATTCTGCGGTAAGCTACAGCTACTTCTCTGTGGGTAGGAATTTTATATCAACTGCAGAAATTCGTGCTTATCGTGTATGAATTAGCTTATCATTTATCCATGAAAAAAATTTTAAGTAAGTCTGGTGCTGCAAAGGAGAATTTGTTGAATCAAAAGCAAGAAATCAAACGAAAGTACAAAAACGCTTTGGAATCGGAACACTCTCAATTACCATTTTGCCTACTCTCAATGCAGCTTTATCGAACGAGGTGTTTGTTCCTGGCAAACTGAAGAGACACTTGGAAACAAAGCATTCAGCTGTGAAGGATAAACCAAAAGATTACTTCAAGAATCTCGCGGCTCAACAACATGAGCGATCAAGGAAGCTTGTGAAACAGATGAAGCTGCCCGAAAAAGAATTGATTGCAAGTTGTTGTTCAATTGTTGGCAAAATGCAAGAAAGCGCATGCCGGAGGCCGAATCAGTCATTGTGCCAGCGTAAGCAATCATTGTTTGGCGGGCGCGAACCCGCGACCCTCGAATTACGAGTCGCGCGCCTTACGCGCTTGGCCATGTCGGGCCCATATGTTCTGAAAGAAAGTTGTTGTTTTGGAATTTCGCACAAAGCTACTCGAGGACTATCTGTGCTAGCTGTCCCTAATTTAGCAGTGTAAGACTAGAGGGAAGGCAGCTAGTCATCACCATCCACCGCCAACTCTTGGGCTACTCTTTTACCAACGAAAAGTGGGATTGACTGTCACATTATAACGCCCCCCACGGCTGGGAGGGCGAGGATGTTTGGCGCAGACCCGCGACCCTCAGATTACAGAAGCGCACGCCTTAAAGCGCTAGGCCATGCCAGGCCCTGAAAGAAAGAAATCACAAATACACAGCGATTCTTAACGGACTTGTACATACTGTTCGAATTACCATTCTCCACTTTGCACATTTAATATAAAAATTGTCATCATACGAGCGTCACACTAGTGCTAATACTGTTCAGAAATCCTTTTTACGATATCGGCGAAACATCAAAACATTTTAGTCTAATAATAATTAAGAACGGGCATTCTACATTAACTTGGTCTCCATGAGGAAAGGGACTATTGGTCCCAATGGACGTCTACTCATGAACAGATTGCTCTAATACCTTTTTAGATTTCCCTTGCACTAAATTCGTCAGCGTATAGAATTGCTCTTTGTCTCTAATATCAATACTTGTGACGTGTTCGAAACAGCAAGGAAGAGAAATATCACATTTTAAGGTAACTTTATTTTTTCCAACTTCCTGGAATTTTTCCCTTTATTTTTAGGAACGGATAAAGAAATATTGAGAGTATCCGACGTCAGTAGGTCGACTTGTTCGTGAAACTGTCTGGCAGCTGTTTTGTTTTCGAAACTGAAACCACCCATTTGGCTGTGATCGGTGGAAAGGAACATGGTGTGAAAAGTATTATCTTGGGCCTCGTAGTTCGTCAAATTGTCAATGACATCATGTCAAATAATGAAACCTGTGCCTTTTTCGGCGAGGACCAGTTTCAGTCTTCCTTTAGTTCGTGCTCTCGTTTCTCCTTTATCAAACAGCAGGACAGGGATACCTGTCAGGGCTAACTGCCATTCTTCCTCTGGCTTTCTGAAAAACAGATTGGCCTGACACTGGCACACACAAACACAAGTGTTTTGTTGCTACGAAAACACGTTTCGACTTGGGCTATGTCAATTCGCTGCATATGTTATTTCATTCATCTTCTAAATCTTGTCGAAAATCCGCATCGTCGAAAGAACCGCAACTGATCCTTTTGTCTGTGTCCTCTACATTAATTCGGCCCAGGGTATCATATTTTTCTGTCAGTTTTGTCCGGCTACCTTTTCTTTGGAAGATGGTTCGTGTGAAGCTTCTGAGTAGATGATATTATCTGAATAGTTCGTATCTGGAATACTGAAAGTTCTATTTTCTGAACACGACTCCACAAAGTCATCTTTTTCACAAGAAGTATGTTGAATATTTGACACATGATCAGACATTTCCATGTTTATGTTATTATTTGAAATCGTTTTTTTCCTTTATAAATATTTAATGAATTAATTCTTTCTGTTGGTCCAAACTATGAAGGTAGAGATCCTTCTATAAAAATCAAATATTTTACACAAAAACCTTGAAAGTCGTTGAGTGTATAACTTAATATCTGTATAATACTTCGTGTGATAGATTTCTTCATGAACTTGTGACATAACCACCAAATAATACAAGATTGTTTTTTCTCCCTGTAAATAATAGAAAACGCTCAGTTAATAAATTTTATTTCTATTTTTACTAGATACACAAATTATTTATATACATTCGCATGAACGAGGTTTATGTGAACTTGTATGAAGCAACACTCTAGTAAAGTTAATTTTAACAGAAATTTATTTTGTACCAACAATCTGAACAATATTATAAAATTTATTTCATTTCTGAATTATTTCATGTTATATCTCTGAAATCATTATCGACATTAAAAACTACGGAATTTTAACACTGACTTTCCGAAAAATAGACTACTCTAATGTCTGTAATAAAATAGAGTATTTACGATTGAAATGAATACAATGTTACAATACTTTACACAGATACCAAAACATGTGTGAAATCTCTTTTTATGGCTAGTCCTGTTTTTAATAAATATTTATTGTCCGTGATAACGAAAAACCCACTTGAAGTAAAAATGTATTATCAAGATGGCTGGTACGAGTATTGAAACTTTAAGTAAAGTAAAGTGAAGAACAACATTTCAACATTCTTATGTCATTTTCATGTCAACAAAGAGAAGTTGCAATGATTTTAATGTTGTATTCCTTTTATTGTAAATAAATGTTTATACAAAAATGACGTTTTTTAGATTATTTAAAGGTGGGGTAATATTACAGGTATCATTCTCGAACTGATAACTCATTTTCAAAGTTATAACTGCAATGAAAGACTGTTCTACAACTTACACTCAGAGTTATAACTGCAAAGGCCTATTCTAAAATATTCTAATAATTAGCTCTCCAAAGTGGTATCTAATGGTCAGTGATACCGTGAAATATATTCTGAAGTTATTGTATGTTTTTCTAGTAATGGCAAAAGATAAATATTATGAAGGAAAGAACCCTCTGTGATTCCCCCAGTAGCACAGTGGTATGTCGGCGGACTTATACCACAAGAAACCGGGTTTTGATACCCATGGTGGGCAGAACACAGAAAGCCCTTTGAATTTTTTTTGTGTTTAATAACAAACAACAATGGCAACCCCTTGTAATAACCCAACATTTATTTTCGAATTGATGAACTGGAAATTCTAGGATAAGAAGGAATCCGTTTCCAGAAATACAGTATTAACCTAGTACGCTACTAATAACTTATTACGTTATTGAATTGCTCTGAAAAATTAAAGGTTACTAAAATAAATAAGAAGGAATCCTTAATATCTACAACACTTGGATCACTTTTAGGCATGGATAATCTACTAGTCGATTTATTAGCTATATTTTTCTGTATAGGCAATATCAAGCATACAACCCGATTCAACTTTATTACTCAGCACGTTATCTACTCGCCTACCCCTCAAATAGAAATTCTTTTAGGCACGATTAGAGTAGATTCATCTATGAGACTTTGGTCGTGATCAAATACGTCAGTCGAAAGGGTTTGACCTTCCGAGTTCAAAACTGCAATTAAATCTCAAATCCATCAAGAAATGACGAAGCTGTGAGCTAAACGTTTGTGCTTTTAAAAAACAACAACTCAGAGGTGTACTACGAACCGCTATGCCGCGGCTAAAAATAACAGTAAGAGCTAGTTAGTATTGACCCTACAATACTGATAAACAGTATGTTTTCAAGGCGATATCGGTACAAAGATATCAGAAAATAGTATCACGATTTTAAACAGAAGGTTAAAGAGCAAAAGGGAAATAAATCTTAATTATCTGTATCCACATAATTATTCCTGTTATCGCTGATTAAACACGAAAAATAATTCACGTTAACTACTAGTTTTAGAGAAAAGTTTGGAACGAAGATTCGAATCTTGCACAATAGCGGTGTACGTGCGAGACAGGTTTCAAACGTTCAACGAGTTTTTTAACGTTATTAGAGCCAAATCAACTTTAGGGTTAACACCTATCTTCCAGTTCACGTCGTATTACCAAATAAGACGGAAACAACGTTTCCAATCCAAGCATGTACTTCCAAATATTTGTTTTATGTTCTTGTTCAGTTACTTACTCCTTATTTCGCCAGCCCTTTTTTTTTCACACAGGTACAACTTAAATACCTTGATTGCATGACATTGAAGGGCTATTCGAATTTACAGCTCCCAGCCAAGTTTACAAAATTCTCTCTAAAATGTATATTATATAACGTGAATAGTTAGTTGCACGAAGTGAAGGCTTATATTAGCATAAGTCTTCATGTTCTTACACTGTCCACTAGCGTGGGGCTCTAACTAACACAGAAGTAATCTTTCAGGCTCATCAAGATAAAAATGAGAGTCTGATAAGCGGTGGGCACAGTCAAATATAGTCCGTTATGTAGCTTTGCATTTAACAAGAGACAAGTGAGCACAACCGTTAGTCCAACTAATTTTATCATATTGAGTAATTATATATTTCTGCCTAAAACTAGCGGAGGTATTTTGAATTTCTTTTAAAGGCCCCTTCACGCGAAGCATCAAGTTTGACAGTGTAACCGGCATTCTTTAGCAGTGTTTCAGCCCTTATAGATGCCATCTTTAAAACTTTTACTAACAGGAGCTAAGCGTACGATTTTAACCCAAGATAACAAAATGTAGTAACTGAAAAGTACAGTTAACACATAATCGCTGCCTATATTTACTTTGTACAACCTCTAGAATGGCCTGAACGAGTCCGAAATGCTTGGAGACCAAAGTACGACAAAAAAAATAATAAAAAAATCAATGAATGTAGTCATGCTTGATTGATTTTAATTCATTAATTTTAAACAATTATGTTATAACTTTTTTGCGGTTTATTTTAGGTAATCAGTGATAGGGTAAAAATATTTCTTCTAATGTCAAAAATCCTGACTACTGTTAACACGCTACTAATAACCTACAATACAAAATAAGACTTGTAACCATATAATAACAAAGTAATATTTGATTGGTGTTCCATGTAAACAGCTATACTGGAGAAACTTGTTACTAAAGGAATTTGAACTTAAAACAAATAAAAAGTCTCATAAAAGTAAAAACTATTATGAAATATATGTCGCCAGGAGACAACAGTTAAACTGTACTAGTTTTGTCTCAGCAATTTAGGTAATAGAAATATTTCGTGCACACTTGTACAAACAGACGCCTCTTGAAAACTATCTAAACAATTTGACACGTGAAGACTGCTTTTATGAAAGTCTTTTAAAATCCGACAAGTACAAGCGATTTATCTCCCATCAAGACTTAACCCAAGGGCATAGGGGTCAGTGAAATCTCATAGTCAAAAGGCGACGGAGTCTCAGCTCAGTGAGGGTCAAAGCTGTGTAGGGGAACAGCCACTAAGAGAAATAATTTTGTTTGTTTCGGATATTTACAAGGGCTATCTGGGTTAGTAGTCCCTAATTTTAAAGTGGCTACAACAGCGCTGACATCCAGCCCTTGAGCCACTCTAATAATGTAATTTCAATGTCGCTCTTTTGAAACAGACCCAAAGTGCAGGCGCGATTTTAAGGCAACATGTAAGACCTCCGATTCACAGTCCAGAACGCTGACCACTGTCCAGTCAGTCACGTGATAAATTACTTGTTTTTTTTCACATATTACGTCTAAAGATTTAATTGCTTGCTTGTTTGGAATTAAACACAAAGCTACACGATGGGTATCTAAACCCGGTTTGTAGCGGTGCGAGTTTACAGACTGTGGCACTGGAAGGGACGTGTAAAGAGAAACAAAACTAAGACACTTAGCACCTTTTCAGCAAAAGCTCGTTTCTCAAACACAACAAAAGTAATCAACTTAAGTAGAATGTATCTTTTATTGATTTCAATGCTGCAAGTGATAACAATTCTGATAGCACATATAAGGTAAAATTCGAATTTTAAAAACCTTCGACAGCATACAAATAGCCCTTCACGAAACATCGCGTTTAACAACAAACAAACAACTTACTCCATTCACTTTATAAAAAGATCCACAGTGGTACAGAGATAAGTGTATCGATTTTCAACACGGTTGATACCCCCGATGAATATGCTCTACAATAAACATATAAATCATAATAAACAAACACTTTATAATATTCAAGATATAAAACACTCGTTAATAAGTGGCCTTAACGTTCAGCTTTAACTTTTAGGTAGAAAAATAGAAAACTTCAACGAAATATTGGTTTTTGTTTTCTTTTTCGAATTTCGCGCACATTTACTCGAGGGCTAACTGTATTAGCCGTCCCTAATTTAGCAATGTAAGAATAGAAGGAAGGCAGCTTGTTATCACTCACTCGACCGCCAACTCTTGGGCTACTATTTTACACAACGAATTGTGGGTTTGATCGGGACACTATAATGGCCCTACAGCTGAAAGGGCGAGGATGTTTGGCGCGAACCCGCAAGTCTCAGATTACGATTCGAGCGCTTTAAACACCTGGCTATGCTGAGCCCCGAAACATTGGACATCCGCCACCTTCATCCAAGCCATTCTTACCAAAAAAAGCATCCACAACTAGAAACAAATTTCAAAGACATGTTCATGCAAACGCACTTTTAAACATCAACTGATTTCTTCCAAACAAGCATGTTGAAACCTAGATATGTATTTCCAAGATAGCCTGGAGAACTAAGACAGACAAACAACCTGTTAGCGACTTTTGAAGATTTCGACACTCATTATCGAGACAGTCTCATCACAGATATGGAACTGATGCTGTGTTCGACAGAATCTTCTATTACTGTCTCGTGTTCTCAACATTTTTACTCCTACAAAGAAAAACAATCTTCGAAAACGACGACCACGAGACGTTTTCAGACTCATTATCGACCCTTTTTAAAAATAGTCCATTATTCATTATGTATACTAATAATTTGTAATGTGAACATATTACCACATGCTATTTATAAAATTATTGTACCTTTTAAAAAGTAATGGATTAATATGTTTCTAGTCTTATATTTTTGTGAGGTGATAAAACTGTATACTTTCCTTGTAAGTTTATTATGCAGCAGTTAGAAAATTGTGCACAATTACTATTTAATTATATGAATTTTACTAAGTAAGTGGTGTATTATATTCACACAAGTAAGCACCATTTCTCCAAGTTATATTAATAACCTTTTAGAAGTGTATGTAGCTGTAACATTCACGGTGTCCTCATAATATGATGTTAGTTTCGAATATTTAATATAACAGTTCTGCTTAGATTATATGCAGAAATTAATCTATTTTAGTAAATGTATGGTTTTAATCCTTACAATAGTAATAACACTAGGGAATTTTTGATCTATAAACCTTCTAACCATTACTGTGATCACACTTTGAAAGTTCCTTGGAAATAATATATTTCTAAAACTGTTATTTTAACTCTTCAGAATTTGTCGAATCTCCCCTTTAAATCAAAATGTACAGTTATTCAGTTACACATTTTTAACACTGAGTTATGCAACTATTTTTACTGGGACTGAAATAATTACAACTGAATACAAACCCTTATTGATCTAAGCTGTTTTTGGATGAATCAAATTACCAACACTACATTTTTTTTTTTCTTTCCTTGGCAGGTCATAAATGTGTTAGATGTTTTAATTATTCAAAATTACTAAATTTTATAATTTGAATCATATTTTCAATACTTCAAGAATACCATTCTACAGACTGATTAACCTGCATACTTATTTTTAATCTACATCACATATTCTATAAAATTGTTGTGATATTTATAATTTTCTGTACTAAAATTAACTTCCAAAAAGTACTTATCTCCTTTTACACAGGTCTGAAGTAACCAGGCAGTTAAGACCCTCAACTCGTAATTTGAAAGTTGCTAGTTCCAATCCCCATCACACCAAACATGCTCACCCTTTGGCTGTAGGGGACTTCTAATGTTACGGTCAATCCCAACATTCATTGGGAGAAGTAGCCCAAGAGTTGGCAGCGAGTGGTGATGACTAGCTGTCTTCCCTCTAGTCTTACACTGCTAAATTAAGGATGGCTAGTGGAGATAGACCTCATGTAGCTTTCACGAAATTATAAAACAAACAAACAATCCTTTTACATCAATAGATATTCTCATTCAATGCTGGCATCTATTTGTGAAACTTGTTTTCAAGCATGTCCTGAGTTACTGCCTCCTCTTGATTGCAAATTATTCATTAAAATTATCATGTGACAACCCTCCATCAGTAATAATGCAAGGTATTCTCATTACGCTTATGACTTCCTCTGTTCAATTCTACCAGATATCACTTTAAGTTCTCTTTAGAATCTGGAAGCATCAGGTTTTAATGAAAGGTAAGATAGGAAGTGTGAAATTTGGTAAGAACCTTCCAGAAATACATTTACAGTTTAGGTGAATTACAACTTCAATACAGTGCATTATGTCATATCAACATATAGCAAGAATCTTACATTGAATAGGTGGAAGAAACAGTTTTAGGGAAGGAAAGAAGCATCCTCCAAAGCCATCCAGAGGACACACCTGAAGACAAGAAAGTCAAATTTGGAAAACTGATGTGGGAGACTGAGCCAGGTATACATTTCACCCAGATAAGAAAGATGTGGTACTTATGGAAAAACTGGAATGTAATGAGGGCTATCAATCTTCATTAGAGAAGAAAAGTGAGGGCATAAAATACAGTGGAGAGTCTGAAGGAACAACAACACTTGAAACAGTGCAATGGATGACCACAAAGATCTATTTTCAAATGCAGTCTGTAATGATTCACTCAATACAAAGGCATGTGGTTCTAATCCTGTTGCAGCAAAATGCCCTTCAACCTTGAGATTATGTGAATGTTGTAAAGTGATTGTCAAATCCTGTTATTTGATTAGAGTAACCAAAGAATTGGCAATAGGTGCCATTTCATAGTCTTATCAGTTTAAAGTTAGGGATGGCTAGTGTAGATGTTCTTTCTGAAACAACTGACTAACTATTAACCTTTTCTAGATTTATAGAAGAATAGCCACCTTCCTCACTGAATTGGGTGAGTTTTACTTGTTTCTAATATTGGCAATTCCAAATGAACATAGGTTATTTTGTATGTTTTGTTCATCATTTTGAATAACAAAATTTAACCAGAATCTGACTGCAAAAGTTCTTATCCATATTTATTTTAGTGCTAGATAAATACTGTTGCAGTCACACAAAGTTTATCAGAATAATTTATACATCTTGAAAAAACATATACATTTTATTGGTGAATAAATCCAAATTATGCACACTTTTCAAAATAGAACTTATTTCTTTAAAAAATTAATTTATGCCACATTATGCATGTTATCTGAATTTTTAATTAACTTTTCTGTTTGTACAGAATGTATTAAAATAACATTAGAAAGTAATTATGTAAAGTATATTGAACATCACTAACAGCACACTTTATCACTTTACCAGTCTTAGTTTTATTATTGATCATGTCTGAGTGTTTTGTTAAATAAACTAGTGGGTCAGTGTGAAACACAGTAAAGTATATTTAGTTGCAATACCATATAGTCTTGTGATCAAAGCAGTGAAAACTGTTCACATTGCTAACATATATATGCAGAAATACATGAAAAATTGTATAGTATTTATATAAATATATTTATGATAATTTTAAGGTTAGATGATTATTTGTAACTTTTAATTTGGTATTATGTATTTGATTTGATGACAGTTCATGATGAAGAACAGTAAATATCATATACAGTGTACAGGGATACTGAAAAGGAAAACTTGTAAATACACATTTTTAGAGGCAAGCACAATATGCAAGCAGTGCCATGGATATAGTATTTTTAGTCTTTACATAAACATCAACATGTTAATATGTAACTCAGATTGTCATCCTTTCTTGATTAGAAATACTTTTCCAGTGTGTTTTATATTTAGCATACAACAGACTTGTACATTCTACTAACAACTTGCAACATCTTGTGTAGATATCCATAATAAATTCAGAAATATAGTGAACATTCCATCTGTAATATGGCATTTGTCCAATAAACCGACCCCATGCATTTTATATTAAGGATATATGTGTGTTTCAACATAATTTTTATAAACTTGTGTATGAAGGCTACTAATAAAATAAATTTTAAAATATGGAATTTTATTTTGAGATAAAATCATGTTACAATAAACAATAAAACATCTCTTGTTAATGCAGTCAATTGATGTAGAGATATTACATAAATTGGCTTCAGTACTGCATGTTATATATTTTAAAATTGTCAAAGATTACTAAAATGTGTATAAAATTACCATAAAAGATATTTCCACTGTAAAACTAGAATGTAAAGCTCTTTTTTTCTGTTACAGTATGGAATGAAGTCAATCATTTTGATTTAAAATTAACTTGTGTTTCCTAATGATTTGGCTTGAGAAGTAGTTCGTGTTTGCTAATTCATGGAAACTAGTGTATCTAGACCACAACTGTCTTGATCAACAGTCATTGGTATCCTACTTCTGACAACAACAACAAAAAAATGGTGGAGGCTAAGATAAGGCTTAACATTTATTTAGATCATGGACAAATTAAGAACAATACGGAAAATTCGTCTTCAGTTCCTATGATTTGTATTTTATTATGACTTCCTCTCCCTCAATACAAAAATATTTGACCGTAGTATTTCTAATTACTCAAAACTACATTGCAGAAATATCTTTGCTCCGTGTGACAGCAGCAGAGTCACCTAAAAGCTGGACCTGAACCAGACGTAGAATGATATTTATAACTATGGAAAATAATGAATTTTGTAAATAAGAAATAATTCACTTTCAGACAGAAAGATATTTATACTCTAAAGATTTGATTTGAAGAATAGAACTTAATGTTTCACCTAAGAGCTCTAAAAACCTCTGACATGATGGATGTTAAATGAGGAGTTTAATAGTATTATCAATTGGTTGTCATTAGTGTTAAGGTAGTTTATCAAACATTTTTTATTTATGTCAACCTTTTTCTGTATGTTAATATTCTTTTTGTAAAATAGTAAATACTGTTCTGAAATATTGTATATAGAAATACATCGCACTCAAAGTGATTATGAAAATAGTTTGACTTTGAAGATGTACATGTTGAAGTTTGTCAACTACTATTCATCAGTTTTTTACATTGCATTTTTTAAAGGAAGGTGAGTAATTTGTGTTAAAATATGAAATGAAGTTGTTTACAAAAAAAGAAACAGTGAACTCAAAATAAATGGTACTAAAAGACAGCTGATAATACATAGTTATAAAAACTAATCTTTCAAGTTGTTTTGTAGACTAACTTATTACTGTTCATAGAAGTGTTTAAAAATCACATGTAACATGATTTTTGAAACATTTTAATGTCTGCATGTGTAGGTTGAAGTAGATTAAGTTGTTGAAGCAATGTGCTAAACTGTTGTATTTACCTTTATGTGTTCATTTTTTTCTACTTTTGTTGGTTTTTAGTTTTTAATACAAAGATATTATTACAATTCATATGTAAGAAAAATGTTTTAAGCAATAAAAACAAACTTGTAACACCATAATAAAGGGTATTCCCTTTCAAATTCAGATTATAGGTAACTAATCAAATATTGAAGCACATTATTTTTTGTTCATTAAAAATAAACTTAGCATTATGAGGGCCCTTTATTTATAAATATTGCAGATAAAATTAATGTTTTAGCTGAATAATATAATTTATTGATGTACAAGTCTAAATATAACAAGCTAAAATGTTTTTTACATTTATTGTGCTTACAGTGAATTAAATGGTCATGGAAATTTTAATAATAACTTATTGAAATGGCATAGAATTCTTTATTTTTTAAAAATGTCCTAAACTTGTACTTCTTACCCCAATGACACAGCAGTATGTCTGCAAACTTACATTGGTAGAAACTAGGTTTTGATACTGGTGGTGGGCAGAGTACAGATAACCCATTGTGTAGCTTTGTGCTTAATTACCCACAAACTTGTGGTTTTACCTTTGAGATTTTAGGAGACTTAAAATGAAAAAGGACAATGGAGAAAGTGTGAATAGTTCATCAATACAGAATTGACTTTTTTAGATTTTATTTTTATCTTTATGTTACATGTGAAGAAAGTTGTTTATGTTAAAATTTATCTTTTGATGCAACAGGTTTGTTGGGTATCCAGGACATTACAATTCATTGTTTGGATATCGACAAGAGGAAGTATGTATAACATTGTCAGTTTTTTTGTTTTATAAAAGTTCAGATGTTAAACTGTTATTTAAATTTTCTTTTGTACACAGTTTATTCATAGTACCGTATAATAATTCCAAAACATACTTAACATCTGTTGACATTGTAGCTATTTCTCAATATCCAGTGTCATTAGCTGCTCGGTCCAGTGGTTCTTTGAAGACATTGTGTCGGCTGGTATGTGGAATACTTCTATTACACTCCTATCTTTTTGTTTACATGATCTGGCCAATTTCTCTTCTGATGGTGTCCCAGTACTTCCTGTATATTTTTTTACCACATCTGCTAAGCTTTTACCAGAAATGAGTATTTTCCTCAATCATATACTCTTTTATTTTTTCAGGGTCCCTTTATTTTCATGGTATCTCATTCTGGGGTGAGTGCTTCTGAGGCAAGTATGCTTTCTCTTTTTGACTTGATACTAGCAACTACTTTCATTATAATTACTACCACCAGTATGCAACAGGTTCTGTCAAAATGAGGTGCCCTGTAAGATCATTTAGGCACCTACCAGATGATATTATCTTATTGTGGATTGCCACTCATGGACATTCATGAATACAGCTAAAAAGGATCTTGCTAATCTTCATATTGAATAAATTGTGATTGATTTGCTTTGAAAAAAATGTAGGGAACTTGATTCCCCTATTGCACAGTTTCCAGAGCTCTGTTTTTCAGGTCTCCCAGTGCATTTTAGCACACCAGGCTGTATTAGTGAAGCTTGAGAATCTGTGGCAGACAAGAGGCTTTTCCACCAAAGTTTTTGAGTGTGTTCAACCACTCTTGGAGAAGAGGGCAAAGTCAGGGGTCCTCCTTCTAGGGTTTCTAGATGTTTTTTTTCATCTTTCAGAAAGAGTGGCTCCAGCCTTCCTGGGAACCTATTCATAAATTTGGTTCATATTTTGCATACAGTTATCTAGTTGGGGAGTGCAAAACCCTTCTCTTTGATCAGTGCCAGTTTTGGTTATCATTTATGGAGGTTGGTTCACTATATCATAATTTTGAAACTAAAGCAATTCCATTGTAAGTCCTTGGTTGAGTGCAGGTTCCACATGATTCCAGGGTTAAGTAGAATACACCTTATCCACTTGGTTAGAGACTGAAAACAAATGTTCATAATTCCTTACCAGATGAGTTCTGTTCATTTGTTGAGTATGACATATGGGATCCCATTATTCCTAGCCTCGGGTGTTACCTTTTGGACTTGTTAAGTGTTGCTTACTTTCGTGTCGTTATTCTGATGGTGCCAAATGCAACATTCTTTGGTTACATGTTGGTATCTAAAGTGTGTGTGTATATATACACATATAACATTGTGGTCTGATAACCATAGCCAGCAACATGGGATATAGGTACTACAACCCCTTAATTTCAACCCTGAGCCATAGAATCTTGGCTGTCTGGTCAGGGTGGCCTACTTGATGATTATTCATATTCTGTTCTGCCTTTGATTTAGGAACAAAGCTCCAAGTGAAGAGCATATTTTTCATAGAGGTAGGGTGTAATTTCCACACTCTTGTACCACTTTTTCTCTTGGTACATTCCTGTTCTATACAAATGCTTTGTGTGTGGATCATGCCTGCACTGCCCCCTACACTTTTATCAATGTGAGATTCTAGCTAGAGTGTTGGTGGATGGTAAGTATTATTGGAAACAATTTTCAATTTAAGTAAAATGTTAACTTTTATTTTTAGATAACTTTAGAAAATAAGCCTTCTAGAGGCTTTTAATTTCTCAGTAATCTTGTAATTTTTAAGAAACTAAAACTGGAATGTAATTGTCACTTTTCTGTTCTTTAAGTCATAATAAATAACATCATGTTGTTGTTTGCAGTTTATTATTTATAAAATCCTACCTTTTTATTTACTTTTGCACTACCAAAATAATTAAGACAACTTGCCATTTTCAGACTTTCATTTATATCTCCTGGTAATATTGAAACATGAATGTTGTAAAGTGTCTTTAAAGTTGATATAGTCATGTGAAGATTGTATGCAAAATGGTGGTCAGTTGGCCAAAATGGCCATTAACTTAATTAACTTCTAAATACGTAAGGATATTATGAGTTAAGAATTTAAATAATAAGTTAAAAAGTAACTGAAACATTGAAGGGAATATTTTATTAATAATTGTGTTGTTTGTTCTTAGTTTAAGTTGAAATTTGCAAATAGGATTTGATTTTATACTGTATCTATAAAACTAAATATGTTCTATAATTAAGGACTTTTGTGATTTTCTTTTCCAATGTTCTTTTTTTAAGTTGTCTCTTAGACATATTCAAAAGAATTTTTGGTTTTTGAAATTTTATCCCAAGAAATTATAAGTATCCAGCATTGTCACTGTGTTGTAGAAACAACACTAAACATAAAGCATTGTAAAACTATCTCCAATTTGCACATATCATTCAGTGTTGCTCAGACCTGTGTTTAGGCCTGAGTTTTATTGCTACTAGCAGTAGTATAGATCTAGGCTTAGATAAGATCCAAGATCAGTAATAATTATTCATTTATACACAGACAAATGTAATTTAGATTAGAAAGTAACATACCTAAATTACTTCTTTCTTGTTCTAACAAACTGCATTTTGATATATGTACATAAGCTCCCACATGACCTTACTAACCAGCACTGTTTGAGGTAATCTACTTTACACAGACAACACTGATCTATGACCTACTTTATCAATATGTATATGCTCAATCTGAAACCTGGTTAGACAATGTTTTGCTCAATAACATAATAGCAATCAGTCAAATAACTATAAGAAGTCCTGTATTTGCACTGGTATTTGGGACCTGAAGTCATAAATTCATGGTAAAAAAACATGAAATCTTGATTTTTATTCAAAGAACACTTCCTGTTGGCTGGGAAAAAATAGCAATATTAACCCTTTTTCTGTAGACATTTTTTCTGTACATGTC
This sequence comes from Tachypleus tridentatus, assembly GCF_004210375.1. NCBI lineage: Eukaryota > Metazoa > Arthropoda > Merostomata > Xiphosura > Limulidae > Tachypleus > Tachypleus tridentatus. Next base: position 37,366,748 of record NW_027467782.1, read on the forward strand.
TTAAGGTTTTAGTGAGTTACATTCAAAAGTTGATTAAAGTATTTTCTTTTCATGATATACTAATAAATAAACTCTGAAAACATAGCTCTTAATCCATATTTTAATAGTATACAAGTTTAAAGATTTTACTTTCAGAAGGCAATATTTAAAATAAAAAAACTAGAATTTTCTAGTGTAAGAATTGTAACATTTTCTCTCTAGGCCTTTTCTTCTCTAATTTATTTACCACCCCTCCAAGAAGTAGAAAATGAAATTTAATGTAAATCACTTATTATTATATAATTTCACTAAGGCATACTATAATTTTCATAGCGTTTGATATTATTTGGTTCCAGAGACATGAAATCAAATCTATCTTGCCACACCCACTTGTGACGTCCTCTTTATTAGAAATTACCAATAAGTGTTTAAGCCACTCAGTTCAGTATTACTTAAAAACCAATAGAAAGCCGTGGTTTTCATCTGTCAAGTGATTTATCATATTGCAATGTTTCCTGTAAATAAAATTCCATATTTTGCTTTCAATTTAACCTTGATTGCCATGGGAAATTATTGTTTAAAAATAGAAATATCTTTAGATCAGTTAGGTTAGATTGAGTAAAATAAGTACTACTGTTACTACTAATAATAATAGGCCTGGCATGGCCAGGTGGTTAAGGCACTCGACTCGTAAATTGAGGGTGGCGAGTTTGAATACCGTCACACCAAACATGCTCGCCCTTTCAGCCGTGGGGTCGTTATAATGGTACAGTCAATCCCACTATTTGTTAGTGAAAGAGTTGGCACTGGATGGTGATGACAAGCTGCCTTCCCCCTAGTCTTGCACTGCTAAATTAGGGACAGCTAGTGCAGATAGCCCTTGTGTAGCTTTGCACAAAATTAAAATAAAACACACCAAAAAACACACAAACAAAAAACTAATAATAATAGTAATATTTTAAAAATGTTCATGAGTAGCTCGTGCATAATGGAATTCAAAAGCATAGCAAGAGCTGCATATTTGTCACATGATTTACAACTTATTAAGGCATGAATAGTAATTAGTTAGGGGTTATAAAGGCAATAAAACAATAACATTTAACAATGTATACACATACACACACTATTATGAGCATAAAACTATTTAGTATAAACATAAGTAGTTTAATATCACAATTTAAAGTCATTCCAGACAGTCATTCTTCACTGCTTCATGGGTTACACCAGTAACAAGGATTTAGGTTTAGATATTACAGAAAAAGGTTTGAAATTTTTGAGACTAAGAAAAGTATTTTTAAGCTAAACATGGAAATCAACATTCAGACTAGCAAACAGAAATTCTCTATTTATTCATCTATACATATGTAAGTATTCACAGATACATTTTTAGTGAAAATACTTCATCAAAAAATATAATCTTTGGTGTGCAAAAAACTTTTTATGTTTACTTAAAGCCTGCCAAATGATGTGAATACATTGTAATACTATAACAAGCACAGAATAATTGTTAGGTCAGTTCCTGGGATTGAGCCTGTCATGAGAAACTTAAACTATGAAGAATCAATCAAAGTTTTTCATGTTAGTCGCACACATTCTTTAAATTTTGAGGTTTGAAACATTATTTTTTTGGACCATTTGATCCTGGGCAAGTTATTAGTGCTCTCACTCACTAACTTGTATCTTATTGTACTTTTCAGTCTTGTGTCCTTTCTGAGATATTTTTTAAAGTGGTATTGCCACAGTAATTTTGAAACTGTTTTTCTACATTTCTTTCTAGTGTGGAACAGGAGGGTGTTTGTTTGAACTCTCTTTGCAGTTAGCTATAATTGTGGCAGGGAAGCAGTTCATTAACGCCGTGGTGGAAATGGGTGTTCCGTAAGTTTTTTAGTTAAAATAGACATTTATTGTAATAATTTCATGTAAGAACATTTTCTATGACAGTTGGCTCATTTTGAGATATTAAAACTGTTGTACTTTTTTTTTCAAAAAGTGATTTTGATATGTTCAAGATTCATAGTTTATTAATGTTCAGTCAAACATGTAGTATGTCAGATTGTATGTAAAAATTAAACTATTTATACATTCATGTCAACAACAAAAACTGATATTATTTTAAAACTAGGTAAAAATATTTTTGTATTTATCTAGATGGCTGTTACGGGTTTACAAGAAGTGGTCAGTGCATAAAAAGGGTCAGTGTGCTCATGAAAACCATGCACCCACTCAGTGGGAGAGTGACTACAACTTAATAAACCAGGAAGAACTGGGTCTTTTTAGTGAATATCTTGAAATGGGTAAGGCTTAAGTTTAAAATAATGATGTGAAAATAATTACATTAATAGATACATATGTTCTACATAAAAGTTGAACAGATTAAAATGGTACTTTTTCCATGTCTGTGAAAAATGTTAGATCTTTAACAATGACCTTGTAGTTTGTACATCATTCAAGAGCCTTAAAATCAAGTTATTCTAATTGTAGTTAACTGAGTAACTGACTACTATGGAAATGAATGAAATATAATTATTTTAAGTATCTCCAACGTAGTTTAAAATACTTTTAGATATATAATGTATAATTAACAGTAAAGATGAAATGTGTGATATGATAATAATGTATGTGAAAACGTAGTTGGAGCAGCATTTAGAATGTTTTGATGATGTAGAAATGGATATGAATTGTGTTTATTGCTTAGCCTGAAGGGTTATAATGCTAAGATTAAACATTTGATTCCCGCTGTGGTTATGGGTCAAATTCCACATCGTACAACTTTGCATTTAACAAGAAACAAAGAAATTTTTTTTTAATGTTATGGGTTTCAGCTTGTTTTTCAGAACAGTTTAATGTATAGAGGAAACATTTATTGAATACCTGTAAAACAGCTACACCACCTCAATGATTAGTATTTTTTGGAACAGCCATTTTAAAGGTCCTTGTCTGTGTTTTAGTTTGTTTGTTTTTTAAATGAAATATTATTAATATGCTACTTGATTTTGATGTTAATGTTTCTGTCTTGACTTTCATGTTAAACTAGAAATTAAATCTCGTATTCAACCACCTTTAGACCTGAATCAACACCATAAGGTTAGAATTTCTGTGTAATAAAGTGTGATACTTCCAAGGAGTCACCACATGTATTATTGTTATTGTAGTCCACGAATTACATTAATACATTTAACTGTCTAAATCATAAAAAACTTCCTCAAACATTAAATGTACAGTTCAATTAATAAACGTTTCTGTAATTTGTTCCCTTTTCCAGTGTTGCAGTTTGGATTTGTCACAATTTTTGTGGTTGCATTTCCTCTGGCACCATTATTTGCTTTAATAAACAACATCACAGAAATCAGGCTCGATGCTAGGAAGTTTATCACTTTCTTACGACGACCTGTTGCAGAAAGAGTTAAGAACATTGGTGAGTGCACAGTGTGGTGAATACAGCAAGCTGTTTAGTTTTAGTCTGTTAAGAAGAAAGTAAATTGACAATGTTACATATTTTTTATTTCAGACAAGTCTCTGATTTATTATGTTACATACATTATGTATTATTGCTCTAAATAATCACTACTTTGAATTTAGTTGTTATTTAAATGTTAGTATGTATTAAAATATGATATTTCTCAAAAGATTGGCATGTACTGTTCTCTATTATGACTCAAATATATTAAAATATGCAAAAAGAAAAACGTCACAAATTATAATTATAGTTATTACAAATTAGGGTTTAGGTACAAGAGTTTTAGAAACAATACTGAGTTTTATATATAATCTAAAACCCGATATTTTATCGACAGTTCAGGCCCATAACAAGCAAATTCAATCCGAGTTGAGACTGTCACACATCACTTAAGCTGGCTATCTTGTATGGCTTTGCACTGATTACAAACTGACTTTTTTCAGGGATGCTATTTAATGTCCTTGTAGAAAAAAATAATATCCCAAATTAATGTGTTGAAATTGAATGGTTTGTAATGTTCAAAATCTACTGCATACCTGGTTCCCAATTTTGTAGTTTTATGATTAATTAGTGTTAATCACAATAATAGCTTCTGAGGCCTATATCACACTGACTTTAACTGACTAATAATATTATTCCTGCTCTTGGGATGTTGGTTTATATAGTATATTGTGAGTTTCTAGAATATTCACCAAAGTTGGAAGATGCTAGTGTTTTCATAAAATAAATAAATATTAAATCTTACTCTTGAGATTCTTCTGCAAATTTCAAGAACAGATGGGACTTGTGCAATACACAGCCAACAATATACATCACATGCAAAAAAGGAAAACTATATTGAAATAAATGTAGGTACTAAAACAAATGTATCATGGTAAATCTGTTAGAAATCACAGTCTGAAGCTCTTAAAATGTAGACAATAATGTTGTGATACCCAACTTCTTTGTGACATACAAACACTCTTCCATTAACTGAGTGAGGACTGTCATTAGTAAATAATAACAATCATTTGACAGTCATGTGTGAACCAATCAGTTGTAAGAAATATTTGGATTTTAGCCTTTCAGGTATTTTCATTATGACATTTCTAGTTACCCAGATAGTGAAGTAATCTAATATTCATACTTTGAAGTTTGTTTTATTTGAAACCTCGATTTTTTTACACTAAATATACAGAGAAGAATTATTAGAGTTAATTAATAACTCCTGATTAGTCTTTAGTGATAAGTATTAATTCATAACTTAGCTGAGATATATATAATCCATTCTATACATGAATGTAATGTTAATGAAAGAGAATTGTTTTGTAAGCAAAAAAATAATAAAAAGATTAGACAGTAAAGTTATTGAAATATATTCCAGTTATCCTAATAGGTTGATTCTATTTTGATAGGAATATGGTACAGAATTCTTAATTCTGTTGGAAAGATTTCTGTCATCACAAATGTAAGTACAGAGAATTATGAGCAATGTTTGTACTTGTACTTAATACTAACTGTTAGTAATATCACATACATTGATTACAGTGATAAAGGAATACTTCATACGCATGTATGATATTAGAGTGAGACACCTTAAGAATCATTATAAGTGAAATAAACTCTTTGCATTTCCTTTCAAATTTTATCTAAATTATGAAATTATTTTGAGAAACGTTTGATGTTTAAGGTGATTATTAAATTAATGTAATTAATGTTATAAGTATAGGTCAGTTCCAAAACTGTAACTTAATATGATCTCTTTTAGAATTTCTGTGTACTTGTGTTCTTTCTGCAGTGATTTTCTAAAGCACCTTTAGTGGGTTTATAAAATACATTGATGTGATTTCTTTTTGTGAGTCAGTTTACAAGTTTACACCTACTGACCATTGGTTGTTATTAATTAAAGACGAAATTTTGTGCATTGAAGAATTGTCATGGTGTTGATCTATCACAATTTTGATGTGATATAAAAACTTAATTGTTACTATTATGAAGAGACAGGAGTTTATAATGTATTACATATTGATGTCAATAGAAACAATAAATTGTTTTTTACCTTTCTGATCACTTGAAGTACAGTGTTTTACTTTATTTTGGAATTCTATAGTATAATAATTCTATATAGTAAATTGATGTTCATTTAATATAAAAGTAACAATGTCATAAGAAATTTAAGATGAAAGTGCTATTATTTTCTGTTCTATCAAGCATGGTTAGTGATGCAATAGACATTTAACACAGTGAATTTTATTATAATCCACAATGTCAAACCCAGTTAACTGTGTACTATGACGTTTACATTTGTGAATATTTTCTTCTACATTGTCCAATATACTTAATGGTGTGAAACTTAATAATGTTTGCTCTTACACAATCAAACTAAATAATATTACAGTATATTATTTAAGGTGAAAGAAAGTGTGTTATTTTCTGAACTGTTAATTCTATATTCTTACTTTTCAGGCACTAATTATTGCCTTTACATCAAGTTTTATAGAGGAGACATTTTATAAAGTTTTCATTTCACCAGATGGGTCACTGAATGGATTTCTGAACTTTACTCTGTCAGATTTCAACATCAGTGACTTTCCTGGTGATTTGAATATTCTTTCTGAACCTGACACCAGTGTGGAATACTGCAAGTAAGTGTTAATTTTTGTTTTATTGTTTCAAATTAACAGAGCATAGAAAACAATGTATGTGTGATTAAGAACCAGTGTGGTGTCTCTTTAACCCTACTGACGTGAGACATCAAAGTGAACAAGTTACAACCGTTTTACGTAGATTCAAACTTTAACCCTATTGACATGGGATATCAAATTGTGCAAGGTACAACCATTTTATTGAGTTAGTTTCAAAGTTATCATCCATGAAAGTATTTTTCATCATTGCAACAACATTTTTACCACAATGAACCAGATTCAAGGCAGTTGAATGCAACATGGTACATTTGGCATGTATAAGTTGGTGGAAATGATGCCTAGCATGCAAAGATAGATGGGTACAGATGATGTCTATCATGTTAAATGTATGGGTGGAAATGATGTCTAGCATGATCAGACATATTGGAAAAGATATCTGGTATGCGTAGATCTTTCGATGAAGGTTATGTCTCGTATGCATAGACATATGGATTGAAATGATGTTTGGCATGTGCATATATAATGCTGTAGGTGATATCTAGCATGTGTAGATATATGGGTGGAGACAATAAAGGGTTGATTAAACTACTTAAAATAATACATATTATTAAACTTGGTACAACAAGATACTTTATAACTTAAATATTAGTATTACATAAGATTTAATTCTTAAGTTAAAAAATGAATATACTTCTCTACACAATCTGGTGATGCTCTGACTTTTCATTTACAAATATTTTTTTTTCTCTCCTCTTGTGAGGGTTTAAGATTGTTCAACCAATTAGAAACATATATATAGCAGATACTAACAACTCAGAATATAAAATTTCAACCCAAATGACAAATCCTTGTATTATCTTCTGTTTTCAAGAAATTTGTGTAATTCTCATTTATATTGCTGTTGGACAATTGGTTGTATTTATATAACTAATAAAAGAGTGTATTCTATCCATAAATCAGGCAAGTTTCTTTTTGTTTCGGCAGTCAAAGCCAATACTTCACGAAGCTAGCCTGATGGGTTTCGACAAAAAGTGTTGCTTTGAGTAGTAATTAATTTGTTTTTTGTTTTTTTATAAACCTAATTGTAGGTTAGTTAGAAATAACAGTTGTTTTACAATTCTATTCAAGTGCATTATGCAATATTTTTTAATGTAACATAATTATTCATAGTACTAAACAGAAATTTTATTATCCTTTTATAAACATTAAAAATAATCACAAGAGATTTCATAACATTCACCATCAGTTTTATTTTTTATTCTGAAAGAAGTAACATTTGTACAAAACTTTAATACATTTTTCTCCGAGGAAGATGAAAGGATTGTTTCTAGATTCTGTTTTATGTGCAGTAAAAAAGTTATACATCTTCAAGAGAGAGAACTTTACTGATTTTATCTTCAGCAAAATTTGAATCAACTACATCGACTCTCTCAATGACTGTATTTCAGGATTGATACACAAATATTGTTTAAATAAAACACAATAGAATTTGAAGAGTAAACCCTTCGATGATGTTATTTCTTTTCTGTTGGTACAAATCTATTAATATTTCCCAGACATCAGAGCCACAAAATTCCAACAACATCTCCTCACTCAATAGGATTTCAAAGGAACTTTTTTGGAAGAAAACTATAGAATTAATTTCTAACAATTTGATATTGCTAACAAACTTGGATATTGCTGTTCATATAAGAGCACAAAATGTACTTAGCTGTTTAAGTTAGAAAGTTAACTTTATTTTAAAAAACTTGTCTGAGTACAGATAACAATTTTAAGGTATAGTTAAAATTTTATGAAATGCAAAACATCCACTATAAAATAAGTTGTTTAAAATGCTGGCTTCTATTTTAAGGTCATTTTATTTCATGGTTTCAGGTACCAAGACTATAGAGAGCCCCCAACAGCAAGCAACAAATATGAATATAAGACGTTATATTGGCAGCTGGCTACAGCTCGCTTGGTTTTCGTTTCTATTTTTGTGGTTGGAAACAATTTTTCAAATTATAGATCTTATTTTTGATTAAACTTAATTACATTTGCAGTTTATTTTTAGTTTATACTAAAATAAATCAATTAACAGTAGCTTTCACTTAAGGACATAAAATACAACCTTCTTTCTTCAAAGATAGAATATATTTTAAATGTTAATTGTAGAACTAACCTGAGACTTTATTTAACCAAAGTTTTCAAAACAAATATAAAGTGTGAATAGCTTTTATTAAAACACCTTTTATTTGTAATTTAAATTTTTTTGAGGAAGCTAAATATATGTTTAGGTGTACATAAACCCACAGAACCAGTTGAGAATTGCTGTATTAAATTAACTTCAAGGGAGTTGGAAACTTTTTAACATTTACTGAGACTGAAAATGTATAAACATTATAACTATGTTCAGTTGTTTTTAATGAAGCAACATAAATAGAGTATAAAAGGTAATACATTTTAATACAGCCAGGACAATCCTAGAATGTTTTAAAAGTTTCAGTAACATTTACTAAGTTATCCTTCACAAAATGGATTGATTAATCATTTTGTTAATAAACTATCCTTTTTATTACCCAATTCTATAAGTGTTAGATTTTTTTGTGGCTTCTGTTCATCCAGTAGAATGTTTTTCTTATTATGTAGCACTGATACTGTTCTGAATGACTGTACATGCTCATTAGTAATTTAAGAAGACTTCATGATTTAATCATTGTTCATAAAGTTTTATAATCTGTATTGGTTAAACAGTGTTATGTAAAAGGATTATGTTTTAAAAAACTGCTCCAGTGAAACTTATGTTTTTCCTTTTTTTAGTGTCTTGTATTCATCATGACAACTCTAATTTGTTGGTTAATACCAGACATTCCAAAGTCTGTGAAACTACAGATTAGACATGAAAATCACATCGTCAATGATGTGATTATTGAAGAAGAACTGAAAAGAGCAAAGTATCTTGGAAGGAGAGAAACACCATGATTTTAGAACATCATTTCACAGATTGGTAATATTTAAAACTTTGAACAAGGCAGAGTTTTTTTTCTGTTTAAGAGGTAAGTGAACAGGTTGATAATAACATCTAATCAAATATCTATGGTCAGTGAAGTCCAACAGGGAATACAGTTTCCATACATATATGTGCCACAAGAACAAGTACGTTTTAAACTTTGCAAAAGTCTATGTTATTTAGAAAATTTCTTCTTTCACTTAACATTTGATATATTGCAACCTCAAAGGTCAAACCTTGTTAAATCTTAAACAAATTATTTATTTTTGTTTATATACTTAATGTTTACACCATCTTGGTGACAACAGTTTTAAACTGTCTTGTATTATAACATTGACGTTTTCTTTTGTTGAATGTTTATAAGTACTTAAAATCTTTCACGTATCTTTTAGAACAGGTGTCGGCAACCTTTTAGGTCTCGGGAGCCAATCTGAATTTAGAACAAGAATACTGCAGGAAATCAAAATAAACACTTATGTTACACACACACACACTTAATGAAATACTGTGTAAGTAAAACTAAAGAAAATGTAAATTGATTATTATATTTACAGTGTGTTCTTTTAATGACATTGGTGCTGTTACATAGTTTTGTTCCTTTCCCTGAAGTCTGTTTCACAATTTATTAAATGTAATTTCATATTCAGTTTTCTACTATTATTACTGAGCACGTTTTTTTTGGTTTTTTTTCTGATTTAGGAGAATCTCTGAATACACAGGTAGAACCAAACATTGTGAAGATGATACTATAGAAGTGGAAGACCATTCCAGAGTTGTAGAATGAAGTAATATGCCTGCTCCTGCACCTTGTTCAAGGTGACGTGCCATCAGAATTCTAAAGAACAAGACTTGAACAGTGTTAACAGATCAACAACAAATGCTACAATCTGTTCCAAATTGTTATCAACTTTGTGTATGAATCTCAAACTTGTGTTCAGAGTTTGTTTCAGAAACACCATTGTTAAGATAATGTTTACTCTTTGAACTGTTTTAGTGTCTCCACAATATTAAGTTCCAGTGTTTTAAAATAATGATAAATCAGGAATTAAAGTTTTTAATTTTTACACTGGTCATCACTTTTTAAATCATTGTTAAGTAGATTTAGTGAAAAAAGAAGCTATGTTTTTAATAAAGATCTTGAACTAAATTTTGTTCAGAGGAAATTTATCTTAACCTTCCTTTCTTTAGTTCAAAATTTGTCATCTATATTGTTTTTATCAGTGTCAATATACGTTGGTTGTCAGTTGTTTTTTTTAAGTGTGCTGTCAAATTATCAACAGAAAAAAATTCTTGAAATGATTGTAACAAAGAGTACACTAAAGTTATTTGATTAACTCAAAGGAAAATTCTTTAAAGTTAATGAAAACTTCAGTTTATGAATTAGTACTTACTGTTATAAATGTGTGCATCATTGAAAAATAGTGAATATTCACCTAGATGTATTGGATACAACTTCAGTTTTTAACAGATTTGTGTTTAAGTATGTACTTGTCATAATCCTTTAATAATAATTTGAATCACTCGTTAGGGTGAATGAAAATTTTAAAGTAAATAAACACTAGTTTATTTGTTTCGAATATTTATGTAACAGCAACCGCCCCTAGATTTCAACTGATACACTAGAGGGAAGGAAGCTGCTCAATAACACCCACCGTCAACTCTCGGACTATTATAATTACATCACTTGACCGTCAGCTTTTAGACTATTATAATCAAATCACAAGGGCGCCAGCTCTTAGACTATTATAATTACATCATTTGACCATCTGTTTTCAGACTATTATGATTACATCATTTAACCATCACTCTTACGGTATACTGAAAACCACAAAGTGTTTGCGCGATTTGTTTCTGCAATGGGATGCGAACCACGAATCCACAATCCAACACGCTAAGTGCTAAATCACGTCCTGCCCAGAGAGAACGAGCGAGCCACATAAGAGTAAAAATGTACTTAAGTAAAGACAAATGTTGGAAGAGAATTCTTCTTTAGATACGGTGTGTTTTGTTTACATTTATATTGCATTAAAATATTGTAAATAAATTGCATGTATATCAAAACTTTGTGTTCTGATGTCATTTGTGTTATTTATACGATAAAACTTAGATCATCAATCTCATACACTGGCACAGTTTTCTTTATTCTTATACAAGACGGTAGAGTACGTTTTGACACCGGAAATCCGATAAATATCTTTAATGGTTTATGTGCAATATGTGTGTTTCACACGTCTCACGCTACTGTTTAAAAGAGCAATATTTAGAATGTGAAATTATATTGAAAATTGCTTCGGTCACGGATGACGTTATTCACAGTTCTTGCTCCTAAAGGACAAGAAAGGATGTTTAGTTACGTACAGGAGAAAGTTATTCGTCAAGAAGAAAATGACCGAAAAAAAGTGAATTGATTGTCTGCCGAGAAACCACGATAGCTCAAAAGAGAGTTTCAATATCAATAACAGTGGTTGTACACGCACGACACAACCTCGGACATGCGCATTTTATTTCGCAGAAGATGTTTATCTTCTGTTTAATTACAAAAGCTTAAAGAAATTTAGGTGTATGTTTATTTGACAACACTGGGAAAAGTCGGCTATTTCTATAATTCGTTTTTGGTTTGTTTGTTTGTTGTTTTTTTGACGAACTTTAGAAACATTTTTATCAAAAATCTAACCGCATCTTGACCATTTGGCACGATCGCGAAATCTAATATAAGAATCAGAGTACTTTATTTCTATAATGGAGTTAATGTGGACAGCATTACATTCGAGAAAGTGGCGCCACAATAAAGATTTTCTATCAGAAATTGGGTCAAAGATCAAACTGTTTCAGGTCAACACTACATTCCAAAAAGGTGGTGCGGTGATACAGATTACCTATTAGAGATTGGGTCAAAGATAAAATATTTCGGGTCAACACTACATTCGAGAAAGTGGCTCCACATTCGAGAAAGTGGCTCCACAATAAAGATTTTCTATCAGAAATTGGGTCAAAGATAAAACTATATCAGGTCAACATGACATTCGAGAAAGGTGGCGTCACAGTAAAGATTTCCTTTTCGAGATTAGGTCAAATTTAAAACTGTCTCAACGATTTCTGCTTCGTACCGCCGTTTCATTTCTGTATGAGAAGTTGAAGTTTAACGTGATCATAAAAGATATTGTGTAGAAAAACCCAGACTAACTTTCGGTTGGGACAAGTTGTTTTGTTGAAGACTACAGCAATAATTATGATCTCCACGCCCCACAGGTTTATAACCAATGTCACTCCCTTGAATTAACTCTCGTAACACTCAACAAGCGTGTTAAGGCGTGCGACGTGTAATCTGAGGGTCGCGGTTTCGCATCCCCGTCGCGCCAAACATGCTCGCCCTTTCAGCCGTGGGGCGTTAAAATGTAACGGTCAGTATTTGTTGGTAAAAGAGTTGGCGGTGGGTGATGATGACTAGCTGCCTTCCCTCTAGTCTTACACTGCTAAATTAGGGATCTTCGAGTAACTTTACGCGAAATTCAAAAACGAACCAACACTCAATACTGTTTAGTTTAACGTCTAGAACAGTATAATTATTCTTAATACACTCCAACAAATAATATCAACAAAAGAGTGTCTTTTAGAGCTCAACCTGTGTTATAGCAGAAACAATCATATTGTAGTGTCTTTCAGAACAATTACTGGTGATTTTAACGGGCGTTTTGTATTAGAAACTTTTTACAACAAACGTGAGCAAACGTCGTAATGTGTATTATTGTAAATATACGTTTTACTCAAGCACGTGAATATTGTATGCGTACTCTCAAGTTTGTGTATACAAATATTTCTACAATAAATTTTAAAAGTATAATCACTGCCGTATAACTCTGTTTTTCATAAGGAAATCAGGAACGTTTTACCGAAGATTAAAAGAGAAGAGAAAATGTAATATTTCGTTTTTAAAACAACATATTTTGATTAATGTGTAGCTACGCCTTCTCCGACCTCTTTCGTTTAACTTTTATTGCCTTGTAACTAGGCCTGTTGCCGGGAGTGTAGGTGTGTCATAATTATTTTGTTCGAGTCAAAATGTTGGTTGTATTTCTGTTTGTATTTATTATATGTGTGTATTGCATGCGACTCCCACGTGGTTAATGTGGTATCCTAAACTTTGTGTTAAGTCTTTTACAGAGAGTTTTCGTTTTGTTTGTGAGTATTGAATATAATGATCATGCGGCTTGCGCTTCTTATTCCCCAAGAAATCTTTCCCCTGTGAAAAAAGTTTGGAGACCCCTGAGCTAGAAACAAACAGAAATACAACCAACATTTTTATTTGCCAAAAGGTTGTCAAAGAAGGTGGCATTAGCAAAAGCAATTGTCACATCGCACATAGTGAGTACACATCTGAATTTCACTAAGCCGCAAAAAAGTTAGTGAGATTTATAAAATTGGCGTTTGGCTTTCAAAATATCTTCAATTTTCGGTTCTGAATTGCTATATCTAATCATTAGAATTGCTTTCAAATGTTCATCAGTCAACCTTGATCCAAGTACCGACTTCACACACTTCATTTTGAAAATGCTTGTTCACAGATATAAGTTATTCCGCACATTGATGTCATACCAGATTCGAACTGCTTCAGCTTTGGAAAATCATCTTCAGGTGTGCAGATGTAAAATACAAAAAGTTGTCTCTCTCTGTGCTTTGCTTTCAACACGTCATTTCCTTGCAAATCGATGACCTCCAGCTGAAGTTCCATTGGCACGTCATCAATGACACAATCAAAAGGATTTTGAAAAGGAGAATGTCACTTTCGATTCTGTCGAGATCCGAAAATCTCTCTAAAATGCTTATTTAAATCACCAATAATCTTTTCTGAAACTTCAGGTTAACATCTTCTGTGATTCCAGCATGAAACTCATTGAAACACTGAAAATGAGAGAGGTTTTCTCCTTCCAAATGTGCTTCAAACAATGACAGCTTTCTCCGAAATCCTTTAATGATTCTATAGAGATCACAGACAAAGTTATTCTCCTCCTGAAGTTTCAAGTTCAATTCATTCATGTGGGATGTGATGTCACCAAAATTGACAACCAAGTTGGATCCGACAGAAGTGGATCGGCTCTATATTTCTCGATAAAAAAATATATATTTCTCTTTTCAGCTTATAAAAACGAGACAAGACTTTACCGCAGCTGAGCCACCTCACTGCCGTGTGATAAGGCAAGTCACATAAATCCGAATCAATTTCTTCAAGAAACACCTTGAACTGGCGATGATTAAGTGCAAGACCCCGAATGAAATTCACTGCAGAAATGACTTGTTTCAGTACGCAAGAAATATCTAAGTCTTTTCTACAGAGTGCTTGCTCGTGTATGATGCAGTGTATGAACAGAGCGCTTCAGAGTTGAAGATCTTCCAACTGTTTCCTGATCAGACCCGTCTTTACTCCAGCCATGTTTCTTCCTCCATCAACTGTAACACCTCTAAGCTGATTCCACTGAAGGTTATAGTCTTGCAAAGTTTTATGCACTTCCATGAAAATGTCTTCTCAACTTGTTCTTCCGTGCGTGCTGCAAACTGATGCCAACTCTTCCGTGATCTGAAAGTCCAAATTAACTCCACGAATGAACACGAGAAGTTGTGACGCACTCGAAAGATCAGTAGACTCATCCAGTGCCAGAGAATACCATTGGGAGTTTCTTGCTTTTTGGCGTATCTGTAATGCGATGTTTTCTCCAAGTTCTTCTGCTCTCCGTACAACTGAAGTTGCTGAAAGGCTGATACTTTCAAAGAAATTGTCTTTTTCAAGACACAGCTCATTTGCTGCTTCCGTCATACACTCTTTGTTGAAGTTGCCGTCAATAAAAGGTTTTCCTCGCTCTGCCATCCTATGCACTATTTTGTAACTTGTACGAGTGACAGATTTATTTTCAGCAAATTTTCTCGTGAAGAGATTCTTTTGAGATTCAAAAAACACGTATCATGGATTCAAATTTCTCAGAACGGAACTTCCTGAAAATTTCAAATATGTTGATCGATGTTTTGTTTCATAGTGACGCCAAAGATTGTACTCTCTTAAAACGGCAACACTTTCTGTGCATATCACACAAGTAGCTTTCTGTTTTCTTGTTTCCACAAAGAAGTGGTTTTCTCCCCATTCATCATTGAAAGCATGACACTCAAAGTCCACTTTTCTTCTTTTAAAAGCAGTCATGAAAAAAAAACAGGGTCTGAAAATAAAAAACACAGAGCGCTGTGAGAAAAGTATTGTACTGGTCCAAGAACGCACAAACAAAATATATTGAAACGTACCTTTGGCACGAAACTTACCTGAGAACGAGTTTTGAAAAGCGCATAACCAGACTACTAAGAGAAATGAGCTTGCTGAAGCGGTAACCCAAGCCCGCTGAATTTACAAGACGAGTCGATGGGACGAGGGTTAAGTCTGTACTTGTTTTCGAAATCCTAATGCTTTTATAGATACGTGCCTCGATATGAATAAACGGGCAGCAAGGACGAAAGAAGAATTTTCCTATTGGTTAAAAATGCGCGTGACAGCCTTGTTTCTTTTTATCATAACGTCTTGTATTTGTCAGCTTGAAGCGACCATCGGTGTGATTTATTTTGTTATGACAGTCGGACATTTTAATTTCAAGCGGCTAGCTGCTGGCGGGCCGGTCAAAATTACCTCGAGGGCCGTAGTTTGGTGACCCCTGGCCTGCAACATTCAGTTTGTTTTTCTTCTCCATATTTGAGGGTTAAGCAATTGAAAAGTCGAAAGTTTGAGCGACCATGATACTAAAGACGTTCCTTTTTTTTTTTTTTTTTTTTACGGCTGAGGGTGCTTTATAAGTATGATCGTCGATTACATTGTTCGATATGATTTTAAACAACATCTTTATTGCGGAGGGTGTCGACGATTATTTGTCTTTCCTTTCTCGTGATTTGTGGGCCAAAGATAGAGACAGCTGCATTCTTTGGCGTTTCTCACCTGGTCATTAAGATTCGTGTTCCATAGGGAATTTCAAATTCAACATCAATATTTTCATGCTTTCTTCCATTAGTGAATTTATTTATTAGTTGGATATTTAATCAGTTCCAAGTCTCTAACCTTGTATTCATTTCTTTTGGTATTCTAACATTTTGTTTGTGATCTCATATGTTGCAAAGTGCTCTGTTTTTAATTTTTCACATTCCTCAGATTTATTCATGACCTTTTAGTTATTTTATATATTTTTATTTTAAGACGAAAAATAAATAAAATCATTGTTCATCAGTCACAACCGATCAACAATAACAATAAGAGGTGCTTCAATGTGTTAAAAGTTCAGCTGTCTTTACCTGTCCATCTTCCTATCTTTATCATGCTGTTTTCCTATCTTTATCTATCAGCCTGTCTATCTTTACCTCTTAGTCTTTGTGTCTTTATCTACCGGTGTTCCTTCTTTTTTATCTACGCGTTTTCTTGGCTTATCCAACAGTTTTCCTGTTATTGTACACCTGTCATCAAGGTACTGTTAATATAATCTATAAGTGTACTCACCCATTTCAGTCTCTTGGTGTTGGGCTTCTCTGTGTCACATTTTAACGATCCACAGAAGGTAAAGTTACAGTAAAGTGTGAATGTTGTATTATGTTCTATTTAATATTATAGAGACAAGTTATGGCAGTATCCGTGTAACAACTTAAATAAATGTTTTTCTTTTCTTTTCGAGTTACGAAGGGAGAAGTGTAATGAGTAGGAACAACTGTGTTAGAATTGAAACAACGTTCCAAACGAATAGTGGGATTGGCCGTCCAATTATGACGCCCCACTGCTGAAAGGGCGAGCATGTTTGGTGCGACCGGGAGTCGAACCCGCGACCCTCGAATTACGAATCGAACGCCTTATCTCACCTGGCCATGCCGGACCAAATCTGAAAGAAGTCAATTGGTTACAGCGACCCCGTAACAATAAAATCTTTGAATTACAAAAAATAATGAACGACTTAAGGCTTGGGCACCGTATGTTTGCGTTAGGCTTAAAACTAATTGAATTATGAGCCAAGGATAGAACCAGAAACACACACATACACTTCATGCTGTATGAACGTGCAAGACACACTTGGATGTTTTCTTATTCTGAACATTGATAAACTGGTTGTGACGTACAACCTTTGATAGTCGTAACCGACAAATTAATCAGTTGGGTGAAGACAGACTCTGCTCGAACTTTGTTTTCTGTTTAAGTTTTCTGGCTGAATACTTCCCTCGGTTTGTTTTACACCACATACAGAGAATAATATGTGGTTAGGTTTACAGATATGTGACAGAGTTAATTACATCTTAATACAGTAAAGACAGGTTGAGAGGATTACTGTTAAGTCAACAGTGAAACAGCTGTTTCCTTTTGGTTCTGACAGACAACATAACGTATGGACGTTTAAAAGTTTAATATTGCAACGATAAAAGACAAACTGAGAACACGCTTAAAGTTTGTATTTATGATTAACTGCTTATTTTGAACATTAGTTTATTCAGAACCGAAATAACCAGATGTAAAACTGAACCTGTCAGGATTGGAACCTTCGATTCTCCAGAGACGTGGGTTAGAATACCGTTTGATTCTAATTTCGCACCAAGTCAGATTTTTGGAATAAATGAATAAAACGTGCAAACGGTTCTGTTTCCTATTAAAGTATTTATATTTTTAAGAAAGCCACCAAGCCTAGCCGTCCCTAATATTGAAGTGATAGTCTAGAAGGTAACAATTAACTCAACACCACCTACCGTCTACTCTTGGGCTGCTCTTTACCAACAAAAGCGAGATTGATTGTCACATATAACGCTCCGAAGGCTGAAAGGATGACCACGTTCGAGTACGGGTTTCGATCATGTGACCAGCAGATTGCGAGTCTAGGGCACTAACCACCAGGCGATGCAAAGCCAGCTAAGGGATGCACTGTCACTCTTATAACGCACCAATATATTATAGTGTAGGGAATATTTTACAGTATCGCGCGGAATCGAAGTAGATTCGATAGCTCCAAAATCCAGAGATCTACTAGCCCGGACTCAAAATCTAATAGAAAGAGTTGTAAAGTAAACTATTATGATATGGGGAAAGAGAAGGTTTACAGTGACGTAATATTAAAATGACATCTGAGTATCTGAAGCCTGGAAAATCTAATAACAATCAGCGAGTCTTACGGGTCGAACAAGCGTATGTGTACATTAACAAAAGGGCATAAAGTTAGGTAAAATACTTTTCCTTTACTGACACGTGCATATAAAGTTCTTCGTGAAGAATGTAACCAGACCCTCTGTCAAGTAATGAAAGTGACTTAGAAGCTGTGGGTAGAGGAAAAAGTAACGTAGACACTTTCCATTATCCGGCTGTAAAACAACAAATCGTTGTTGAGTATTTTTAGTTTATGATCTGTCTCAGTATGGCAGCAGTTTGAAAGTTTAAACAGATTTTATCGGATGATTATTCAATTGCAAAATTGAAGCACACACACTGTGTTGCATCTGATAGTTGATTACTACAACTGTAACTTTTTAAACGTACTATGTTAGTTCCTTGGGTTGAGTATTTACAAGTACAGGTTTGTAACACATTGTGTCACTTCATATTTTTGACTATTATACTGTCTGAACTGTGTAACAAGTCATCTGACTACATTGCGTCTCCACTACACTATAAATTACTTGTACTGTAAATAAACATCTTTCAACATTAGACTTGATTTGACATTTTCTTTGAGCTAAACTTTGAAGAAACACTTGTATTAAAATGTGAAAAACCAACCAACTCCAAATACTTCCTCGATGTAAAAGTAATTTCTCATCAATAGAAGGCGCCTCGCACGAGTGAGCACGAAAAAAAACACATCAATTCTAAATGTTCGAAATCTGGGTCATAATTTACTCCGTAGTCACAGAGAATGGGGCCCCACAAATGATACAAGAACAATAAACCTGGGTGTTAGTGAGTGTTATGTTAAGGTTTTGAAAATGTATGTGAAAAATAAAATAATTATGATAATAATCGGCTTGTAATACTCGCAGTAACTACGACCACGATTTGTTTGTGTGTTTATTTTCAGCCCAAAGCTATACAATAGGCCATTTGGGCTTTTACATCGAGGGAAATTGAACCTCAGATTATAGCGTTGTAAATTGTAACCATAGCTTTTACCCACTAGAGGGCAGCAGCATCTAGAAGTTTTTTATGAAGTCTTTGTCTAATATTTCTTAAAGGTATACCTTTCTTGATAAGAAAAAGAAAATAGTCCTCGTCGACGAAAGGATATTTCAGAAACAAATAGTTCACGTGGAAAATTAAGAAAAATATGATTTACTAGCACAAATACTAACTGCTTTATATAAAAGAAAAACTTTTAATTTAAAAGAGAAAGATAATAAAAAATGTTTCGATTATAGAGTCTTTTATTTGTTCCCCTGCCTCTCTTGTCAATGAATCAGTTTCTGGATTTACAACAGAAGGATCGGGTTTTTATTCCTCACAGGAGATAAGCTATGTAATGCCCGGTGTTTAGCTTTGTTTTAAAAATCGAACGACTCGTTTGTACGTTTTAGCACAAAGTTACAGAACAGGAAATCTCTGTTGGATTCGCTGCGAGAATCGATTCTCGAGTTTTAATGTTAACACGGCCTGAAATTCTTGAAACTGATAATTCCAATCAAGCGTATGTTTATGTTTGTGTATTTTTCTTTTTTGAGAGTCGCATCGGTCTATCTGCTGACGACGGGAATCGAACAGCTGATTCTAGCGTTGTAAATCCGTAAACTTACCGCTGTACTAGCGGAGGACCCTACCAACAGAGGCTGTTTGTTAGATATTAAAATATTCTAAAATATTTGTTTCATACAACTTTACTAATAAGACTGAGAACAACGTTTCGGCCTTCTTAGGTTCACTATAATGTAGTCTTTTAATTTGGTGACATCGTATGCTTATTATTTAGTTTGATAATTTTATTTGTCGTTGGCCCTTACGCTAAATTACTGACAAGAGGAAACACAGTCGATCGGCTGCGCTTGTCGTCCATCATAAGGAATAAACTGTCACTCTTATAATGGGCCTACATCTTGCAGTGCAAGAAATGTTTTGTTTATTGTACAGATCTGAAATGCAGAGCTCTACCGTAGGACTAACCTACTCTGCAGATATGTACCATCCCTTCGTACTAAAATGGACACAAATTTAAAAAGACGTGAAAACCTGTTTTAAACCATTCAAATGTAACGGCTTATGCCCAAAATAAACTTCCATAATCACACCAGTATTTACAAAATCGGACAAACATTTTACTTACAGTTGATATTTCATTCCACAGAAAAACAAACTTCACTTGACGATAATAATCGTAAATATTCTCTGATGATTAGTCTATAATTACGTAGAAAACATTTAGCACAAACGGAAATTGAGTAATTTTGTCGATGTCAAGAAAATTTGTTTGGAACATTTATGTAAAAGCTACACGAGGGCTAGATGTCCTGAAATATGAATTGAGAGACTGGAGGGAAGGCAGCTAGTGAACAGCACCCACCACCAACTATTGGGCTACTCTTTTACCAACGAATAGTGGGATTGACCGTCACATTATAACGCCCCCACGGCTGAAAGGGCGAGCATGTTTGGCGCGACGGGGATGCGAACCCGTGACTCTCAGATTACAAGTCGCACGCCTTAACACGCTTGGCCATGCCGGGCCAGTGTAATAAAGTAAAGTAATTTGTCCAAATACAAAACAAATGTTTTAAAATACGATTATAATAACATTGGATTATCAAAACGTTAGCACCGTCTCATAAGTTCTAAATACAACTATTAGAAAGAATTGTTACCAAGTAAGCGAAAAACTTCGCGAGCAGTGACGTACGTTCATTCAGTGTTTGTGGTCAAAATACCATGGTTCTTTACCTGGAAAATTTACAGTGAAGAAAAATTTGTAAAAATTACTGTTTTTAATAGTGTTGTAATGACGCAAAAAACTACCATTCAGTGGATACGATTCGATAGTAAAAAGGAATTATGTACCATAACATAACAAGTGAAGAAGTTAATTATGAAACTTAATAAGGTAACTGAATAGCGAAATAACAAATTGGCTTTATTAAGTAGTCAATGGAAAGACTGTGTTTGTGTTACATATCCTTACAAGTTAAGTGAATCGAAGTTGATTTAACTAACTGTGTTTTACTGAGTTGTATAATATGTAAATTATCGTAAAGAAAACGTTGAGATTTTTTCTTATATAGTTCAATAACGTATGTTCGGAATGAAAAGCCAGTAGGTTTCTTGCTATATTGTCTAACAATGTAAATATGTTGGAAAACCTAACTGATTTTATGTTATATAACTATATAGTTGGAGTTATTGCATAACTCTATTACTTGTCTACTAGTAAGGAGCTCAAATAATATAATGACCATTATTTTTCTTCGCTAATTATCTGTTTAAAGTGTAAAGAAAATATATATACAGTTGGCAAATTGTAAAGGTTGTTATCAATGTTTAATATGAAAATATATAAATGTAAGAAATATCATATTTATTTAATTACAATTTTTAATATGTTAAATAAAGATTATTTTTTAGTTTAAAGAATTACACACGTTACTATTATTATTAAGTTACATTTGAAGTTTTCTTTCGGTTTTTTGTAATCGATACAATGTGTAAAACGGTTTTAAAAACAACTCTCTCTCTCAAGTTGCAGTTGTAAGATATCCTTGGTGGATGGAAGAGCTAACACTAATTTCGATTTGTCTTATTGCTTTGTGGTAAGCTACATGTTATCTTCCAGTTCTTGATAATTAAAGTATGTGGAACAGGGTGAGAGAGCATCTGACCTCAATACCCAATTATCTTTTAATTGAATAGTAGGGTTGGATATTTGAAAATGTCAGTGCCCCTTTGGTAGTTAATTTGTGAAAATACTAATATGAACCTAGTAAAGCTGAATATGTTTAATTAACCTTATTTATGAGGTCAAAAAACTTTTCAGTTATAGTTAACACTTCTCACCAAACTTCTATATGGTGATTTATCAAGTGTTTTTGTAAATTTGTTTGTTTACGAAAAAAAAAAACAAAAAAGACAACTATTTAGAGTTGATCTTTATTAGTATTGTTTATATAGAAAACTGAAAGACAAAATCGCGTTTTTATTTCTCATTTATTTTTGTTATTGTTTCGCGTTATTTGCTGTTTCTGCAACGTGAATGAAAAAGCCCGGGGCGAATGGAAAGCCCTGAAAAACCGCGTCCTCGGGTCTTGTGGAGTTTTTGCCTATACAATGCTAGAAGACCAGGCGCTTGTAACTGAAAAGTTCACCCCTACTGAATTAGATATTTTAGAAGCTGTTTCAATGATCCATGAATGTGAGAAGGCCCCGACAAATAAGTTTAATAAAAGAGAAAATAATATGATGTTAAAGCAAAAACTGACACAACCAACCATCTTGCAGACAAAAAATGACCCCGCTAGTACAGTGGTAATTCTACGGATTTACAAAGGTAAAATTAGGGGTTCGATTCCCCTCGGTGGGCTCAGCAGATAGCCTGATGTGGCTTTGCTATAAGAAAAACACAAACACCCATACAATAAATGGAAAGTACACAATAGAAAGGAAAACAGAAAGAGCGGAAAACGTGAGCAAGCCTGCTTCAGGTTTTGATAAAACTAAATCAAAGAAACGCGTTAAGACAATCGTGAATGATGACAAACCTAAAGAGACATTAAACTCTCATTTACTGACAACGGTTCGTATTTTTAAAGTTCTTTTACTTTATAGTACTCAGTATTATACACCATAAGTATATAACCATTAAAAACAAGAATCTGCTCTTTATATTAAACTTTCACTTCCTACAAGTTTATTTATACCTACACATATATATATATTGCACTGAGCAACTGAAATATAATGGAATTAATAGTACATTATTAATGCTAATGCAAAATTACTGTTATAAAATAATTAGAACCGTTCTCATATTTAATTTCTGTGAATATCTGACATCTTATTATCTGTATCCGGTTCAAAATTCAATTAATTTCTCATTTATTTTACGTTTACGATTAATATTTAGGAGAAGTGAGTTCACATTTTTAGAGTTAAAAACATTTCACTTTAATGTAATGTATACTGTGTCAAACTGTGTGACCAATATCATATCGATGTTGCATGCTTACAATCAGTGTTGTTAAGATCCTGAGGCATCCACAACTACTGAAAAAGATGCATTCAGAGAATCCTTAATGTTCAGAGTAATTTGAATACATGTAATTCTTCCAAAAGAGACCGATACATGTTCGATACTATCGAGGTCTGATAAGTCTGTACCCAAGTTAAACTGGTCAATCATCTCTTCTTCAATATCATTACACGTGGGAAGACAATTATCATCCATTCAGCTGAAGTCAGAACCAAACGTAAACATATATGACAGCATATTATGTATCGTCTTAATGACATCTGGAAAACATAAAGGTCAGAGTGTCCATTCGTGATTTTTCATTATCACACATATTTCCACCACTGATATAAAAGTGAGTTATTTTGTGTCTTACTATAACTAAAATATACCTTGTCTCAGTAGTATTACCAAACCTCTTGTGTTTTTAACCGTACATACACTGAAATGACGTTCGGTTGCAGCTACGAACATCAGATTCTGTTTTTAACAGTTATCACATAATTGCAGCGAATCGTTAGATAACGGTAACTTACTTAAATGTGGACTTTATTCTTTTTTAGTCCAGTACCAGTGTATTTGTATCATTTTGTTACACGTGATTCCACCATATCTTGTTAATAACACTTTGAGACATTTTGCATCAGTGTTTGTTTTTATAGTCAGCCAACTTTCATTGGTCTTACAGACATTTAGTGAAATATCCAGCTGTCTTCTTTTGGACTTTACTGAGATTATTGAATATTTTAAAGTACTATATGAACTGTGTGATTTACTACAGTGTTACAACTATGATAAGACAGTTTGAAAACTCTTCCTCTTTATAGTCCTTTGTAATTCAGATTGCATAACTTTTCATGCTTAATTTATATAACGTAAAACCTTTATGTTATTGTTACTATGTTAAACGTGCAAAAAGTGTTATTATATATTATCCATTCAAGCCTTTATTGGTGACTTTCAGTAACTTGCATTGAATGATTATTGTATATTGTATATACATATATATATATATTTATGTATTGTACATCATCAGAGCTTGTAGCTGATGTTCTACAATTATATTTAGGTAATAAAGAATAATAATATGAAGCTTGTAGTTCTGTATCGGAAGAAACATCGAGAAATTATACGGTTCTTCTCTCCTTTTTTTTTTTAATTTCGCGCAGAGCTACACGAGGGTTATCTGCGCTAGCCATCTCTAATTTAATAGTATAAGACTAGAGGGAAGGCAGCTAGTCATCACCTCCCACCGCCAACTCTTGGGCTACTCTTTTGCCAACGAATAGTGGGATTAACCGTATCATTATAACGCCCCACGGCTGAAAGGGCGAGCATATTTGGTGTTTGGGGCGACGTCGCATGCCTTAACCCACTTTCGGGAACCCCGTCGAGTTTTATTTCCTCATATTTCTTGTTAAGTTTTTATTAAACAAAATTCACATGACCTTTCATTAAAATTTCTTCTTAGAACGTCCTGTTATATAGCTTGTATAGTACATACGTATATGTTTATAATTCGCTCTAATCATATATTTTGTTGCCTACGCAGTCACATATATCCTTATGTATTTGGTTTTTCTCAAAATCTACTATTGTTTATCACCACACGAAATGTTTTAAATTTATTGTTCAAGACGAACATTTGGCTAAAAACACTTTAACCTCTCAAACGTTCAATGACATATATAATCGTATACATCTCAATTTAAGCAAAGGACTTCAACAGAAACAATCAACACATAAGTACTGATTTTACGTTTCTGTTATCCTTCACACAGTTAAAGTGGTAGTACAGTTAATGACATTAGTTCGAGATTTAACAGAACAACTCCGATGGATTAAGTCGATAGGATAATGGAACGTAATGCTTAAAACAATGCTTGATATGTACAAATAGCGTATTAGGAAACGAAATTATTTGTACAAAGCGGTTGGTACTAGAGAAACCAGCTACTAACCCTCTAGTAGCACAGTGGTACGTCTACGGACTAGTACTACTACAAACCGGATTTCAATACCTGTGGAAGGCAGACCACAAACACATACTAATATTGTTTACATATTAATATTTTAAATGTGTTAGTGTCCTACAAAACCTGTGTATCATGTCGTATTTTAGCTAAAGTACAAAAGCGATGGAACGATAAGATAAAGCTTTATTTGCACTAAATAATCTAAATGACATTTAGTAAACAAACAAACACACGTAACCGACAAAGTATATTGTAATAAATGTAACTGATTAAATAAAGCTCAACTGGTGCACCGCTGACTGTACATTAAAAACACTTAGAAATATATTTAGTGATAACAGCAGAATATAACAAGAACAATAAGTACAGTAGTAAAACTGTATCTTAAAATGTGTGTGTATGTGTGCCACTTTGGATGAAATGTAAAAATATAAATAATTTAATGCTGTTTCATTTGAGTTTGTTTTAATTATGCGAAAGTTAACTTAAATGCAGTCCATCAGCTGTTACAGCGGTAAGTCTTCGGATTTACAACGCTAATATCAGAGTTCGATTCTCCTCGGTGGACTCAACAGATAGTCCAATGTGGCTTTGCTGTAAGAGAAAACACACACACACTTAAATGTAATTCAAACCTGCTGACATGTATGTAACAAAGGTTTAAAATAATTTGTTATTTTTAAACCGTCAACCTATAATAATGGAGTATTCTGAAGCTTGAAAAATAGGATGATAAAAGGAAAATTCTTCATTGCGAGCAATAGAAGCTGTTATACCAAACAAGAGGTTCAGAAGAGATGACGTTCTGCAATCCCGCTGATTAAATGTATTAAGATATCACTGACGAGGCCCGGCATGGCCAGGTGGGTTAAGGCGTGCGACTCGTAATCCGAGGGTCCCGGGTTCAAATCCCCGTCGCCACGAACATGCTCGCCCTTTCAGCCATGGCAGCGTTATAATGATACGGTTAATCCCACTATTCGTTGGTAAAAGAGTAGCCCAAGAGTTGGCCGTGGGTAGTGATAACTAGACCAGCTGCCTTCCCTCTAATCTTACACTGCTAAATTAGGGACGGCTAGCGCAGCTGGCACTCGAGTAGCTTTGCGCGAAATTCAAAAAAACAAACAAACATATCAATGACGAATGTCGTAAAAAATAAAGAAATCGGGATGGTAATAATGCAGACAAGGTTAGTGTCTCAGAACTAAGTAAAAGGAAAATTTATCTTTTGATGAATTCGGATCTCATGAAACATTCCAGAAACATAATACATTCTAGAATTCTATCACAAACTATTTTCTAAATCTCAACCTTCCTTTCAACTTCTTGATATAAAATGAAACACGAAGATGATCTGGTTAAAAGCTGAAGACGTTTGGAAAAACGAATTTCAAACTCAGAAACGTATTTTTATTGATCGGATGAGAATAAAGTATTTGCAGAAAGTTTTGTGTTGTTGGATTTAGTTTCAAAAATAAATTGTTATTGTGTTACTATTTACGTATTAAAAACGTGAATCTACCTTTTAAATTACAGTATTATTATTACATTTTATAATTATAAAGTTTTGTCTTGAGAATTTCATATTATGTAGATCATAGATTTAACGATGATATATAAACTGTTGGCCCAGCATGCCCAAATAGTTATTGCGCACGATTCATAACCTTACGGTCCTGAGTTCGAATACCCGTCACATTAAACATGCTCTTTCTATCAGCTATGGTCAATCCAACTATTCCCCAAAATAGAGTTGTCCAAGAACTGGCGATAACTAGCTGCGCTCACTCTCGTCTTACACTGCTAAGTTAGGGACGACTAGCTCAAATAGCTCCTGTGTAGTTTTCTGTGAAACTAGAAAAGCAAAAACCAAACAATGAAAAGTCCATGAGTACAACTACTTCATATGGATAGAGGTCATGTTTTCAGCCCTGTGCGTATGAGTGTGATTGTCAGTTAAATTTCTCAAAAACGGCCGATTGCACTTTATCGAGGGTTGGAAAACATTTAGACTGTTATCTAACTGACTAGTTTTTGTAGGGTTAAGGTCACGAAAATACAAAGAAAGAAACATTAACATGGAGATCGATTTTTTCACGTTATTTTCGCTCTGTGACTGAGTCAGAATAGTCACATTTTGATGAATAATGATGAGCACATTTAGAATATTATTCCTCATTGTAATATCAAAAATGGTTCTTATCTGGTTAATAAAGACAGACACATGGAGACATTTTCTATTTGGAGTCGAATATGATCAACTCTGCGTTGCGGAAGTATTGGCTATAGTGAGTGCCTCTCTCGTTAGAAATGCATTAAACACACAACCCTTTCCTCAATCAGAAGCGTGGTACTTACTGTTTAAGGAGATAGCAGGTAAAGAAGGAAGAAACCCCTGAAACTGAGTGCTGTATCAAAATATGCATTCTGTTTGATGGTAACGCATTTCAGGCAAGACTTATAAGCAGTCGAAGAGACATAGGATTTTGGAATGTCCTCACCAACTTAAAAGTAATCATAACAAACACACACTGACTGTTTATTTTGTTTCAGATCACGTTATACAATCTTTTACTATTATGTGTTCGAAACTCTCTTCCTGA
Source organism: Tachypleus tridentatus (assembly GCF_004210375.1). Classification (NCBI taxonomy): domain Eukaryota; kingdom Metazoa; phylum Arthropoda; class Merostomata; order Xiphosura; family Limulidae; genus Tachypleus; species Tachypleus tridentatus. Next base: position 37,394,559 of record NW_027467782.1, read on the forward strand.
CCCTTGTGATTTCCACGAAGCCATCACCACCTTTTATAGCATCAATTCCTATTGAGCTTTCATAGATGGACTTGCCTCAACAATAAGTCAATAGGTCCATCAGTATTGCGTCTGTAATAACTGTAATTACAAGTCTAACGGCCTGGAGCTATGAACATGAAATCAATAAAGGGTATAATGGTTGTTGTTGATGACATGTAGAAGAGTGGTCGAGTTACTCTCAGGATCTGAAAAAGAGATACAGTTATGAGGTGAAGAAGGCAACTTACGTAACTCACCCATTAACTTTAGGGTTTCTGATGATGATGGGTCACTTATAAACTCTAAATTGTAACGACATATTTCATAACGAATAAACTTAGTATTCCGAAAATTGTTTAATTTAGAAGCTTAAGATCAAGAGAGGTCCACTTCAGTCCATACTTTTAAAAGATAAGCTGGACCTACATCATATTAATTCTAATTTATTTTAATATCACTGAATTCTGTAACTCGTTATAAATATTCCATAATTAATATTTTATCCAAGACAAGTTTGTTTGTTTTGAATTTCGCGCAAAGCCACTCGAGGGCTATCTGCGCTAGCCGTCCCTAATTTAGCAGTGTAAGACTAGAGGGAAGGCAGCTAGTCATCACCACCCACCGCCAACTCTTGGTATACTTTTTTATAACGAATATTATAACGCCCCCACGGCTGAAAGGGTGAGCATGTTTGGTGCGACCGGAATTCGGACCCGCGAATCTTGGATTACGAGTCGAACGTCTTTACACACTTGGCCATGCCGGGCCTTATCCAAGACAAACGATCAGTTTCGACTTGTTTGTGCTCAACATTGTTTAACTCGCTTTAATTATTTCAATAAATATCAAACCTTCTTACATCACGTCTTGTTTGTTTCTTTTATCAAGACACACAATAGTGTGTCAGGCAGCCAAAACAACCTTATTAAGAGAGATAATTTACGAATTTTCTTTGATAGATGAAACTATGTAGAATGGACGGCAACAGACTGTTGTGGAGACACAAGTGTAGAGAACGACGTTTCAAAAGGCGGAAGACTTTCGAAACGTCGTCCTTTACATTTGTGTCTCCAAAACAGGCAATTCCCGTCCATTCTACAAAACTTACGATTTTTCCACTTTATGTAGCACGGACTTTGGTAATCCAAACTTTCTAACATTGTCCCTGAACATTTAATTTTGGATTCTTACTATTTATACCAAATTTCAAGGAAATCTATTAAGAAATTTGCAAGATATAAATCCTTAATTTTGATTAAAGGACGGAAACTTTGTATGGTATAAAAAAATTAGTCTGAGTACAAGCTACATGTATAAATATATCCAACAAAACTGACACACTGACTTTTTGAGTTCTTTGAATCTAATTTCCATTTTTCTACTTGTTTCTCCAATATAGAAGTCGTGTCAGTTATAACATTGTATTTTATAAATAATGTTGGTGCGGTGTTTGTCAGTGTAGTTTTTACACAGTATAGACCTCAGTTTTGTGCCTGGTTTTTGAATAAATTTGGTATTAACTGGAATGCCATCTTTTGTTACTAATTTTTGCCAAATTTTGGTTATTTGTTTGCTGATGTCAGGAATATATGGTATACAGCAGTATATGGTTTCGTGATTTTTTGATTCGTGAGATATATTTACTTTAGTTGGTTGATTTTGCTTTCTGTCTAGGTGTGTGCGTATAATGTTTTCTACGGTTTGTGGAGGAAACTTATTGATGTTGATGAAGTATTGTTTTATTTTGTCTAATTCATCGTTAATTTTATCCAGTGAGCATAGTTTTATGGCTGTGTTTATTTGGTTTCTTAGTATGTTGAGATGTTGTTTTGTTTCATGTGTTGAGTCCCAAGGAATGTATAGTCCAGTATGGATGATTATTCGGTGGACTTCTGTTTTGACTTGTGTGTCGGTTCTTGTAATTTTGAGGTTAAGAAATGATATTTGATTGCTTTCTTCCTGTTCACATGTGAAGTTAATGTTGGGATGTATAGAGTTAATGTGATTGAAAAAATTAAGTATGTGTTCTGTTGATTTGAATCCCGCAATCGTGTCATCTACACATCTGTACCAGTATAGTGGTGGATGTAATGCTGTGTTAATTGCTTGTGTTTCAACTTGTGTCATAAAAATATTGGCTAGAACTGGTGATACTGAGTTGCCCATGCTTAGGCCATTTATTTGTATATAGTTTTGGTTGTTGAACATGAAGTTTGTCTTTATCGTGGTGAATTCTATGAGGGTTGCTCACTGGTTACTGGGAATGTCTATAGTTGGGTTAGGGTCTCGGATATAGAGTTCTAAGGCTATCTTGCAGGCTTCAGTGGTTGGAACTTCTGTAAAGAGGGATATAACATCGAAACTGGCCATTAAGGCTTTATGATTAAGTTGATTTAGATTAGACTTGAAATTAAAAGAGTCTTTGATGAATGAGTGGGGTTTTTATTAATCGTTTTTAATTATGCATCTGACATTTTATTTTAAACCCACTGTCCAATCTTTATTGTTTTGTAGTTGGTATTTTTTCCCTCGCACGTTTGTTTTCATCTATCAATCAGTTTGTTCGATTTATTACTTACCACGAATTTCGAGGTTAATGTTACCACTCTGAGTGTCACACGTTTTACAAAACATTTTTTCATTGGTAGCAGGTAGGGTAATGCAACAGATGTATTCGTGATTATTATCCAAGATATAGGTTACTGTATGGGTCAACCACCTTTACCTGAACTTCTCCGATTTCCCCAAGAACATATTATGCCTGCTCAGTGTTATAAAGACCCGGTGTGGCCAGGTGCGTTAAGGCGTTCGACTCCCTGTCGCACCAAACACGCTCGCCCCTTTTAGCCGTGGGGGCGTTATAATGTGACAGTCAATACCACTATTCATTGGTAAAAGAGTAGCCAAAGAGTTGGCGGTGGGTGATGATAGCTAGAGGAGATAGCCCTCGTGTAGCTTTCCGCGAAATTCAGACACAAAATGTTGTTTGTAAACATTATTATACGAGTTAATTTGTTGCATTGTCACGAGACGTTGGATTAAGAATGTTTTCGTTAATGATTTACTCTTCAGTTTAAGGTACGTGAAGACGCGTTGTGGCGACAACAGCACATATATGGTTTGTCAACTTCTTCGTGGTTTTACCTTCAACAATTTCTCATATTTCCTTTAACAACTTCCACGCGTAACTTCCTTCTCCGTTTTAAACCTACTTTAATATTTCAACAGTAATGAAACAATAACAATATTTTATACATTCTCAGATACGCGTTACTACAGACTCTAGAAATAGTACATTTCGAACAATTTTATAATTCAACGAACTTTCTAATAACAAATAAATGTGTATATTAGTTCTAATGAATCCGCAAAGCGAAACATTGATTTAAAAAAGTGCTTCTTTTTATTTATCTGAAGTGTAAAGATCGGCTTTCACAAACTTATTCCTGCGTTGTTCAGTCTCTTACTAGACTATTGATTAAACATTTTCTGTTTCTTCGGTTAACAATTATCAGATGCCTTGTTCAACACGTTCCATTTCATCAATATTTCTGTATTGATAACTTTGATTCATTGTTCTCTGTGCAATGTTGATCTTCTGGACTGAAAATGTTAATGGGGTCCTTCATTGCCTTACTGCTTTACACTTTTCACCTGAACTTTGTTTGACCATTTCTTAAGGATTTATTTCCTTTTCATCTCAGCCTGTGGACATTGGTGGGCTGACGTTTTAGCCAGGACTATATCACATACTTTTTATTATCTTACATATCTTCTCATTTATCTGAATCATTCTTTCCGCCCAGAAACTACGGTGGCTCGGGAGTGTAATTCTGATTAAACTACAGTGACTCGGGAGTGTAACTCTGATTAAACTACAGTGACTCGGGAGTGTAACTCTGATTAAAATACGGTGGCTAGGGAGTGTAACTCTGATTAAACTACGGTGGCTAGGGAGTGTAACTCTGATTAATCTTCTTTATAAGATATTATCTTACATATCTTCTCATTTATCTGAATCATTCTTTCCGCCCAGAAACTACGGTGGCTCGGGAGTGTAATTCTGATTAAACTACAGTGACTCGGGAGTGTAACTCTGATTAAACTACAGTGACTCGGGAGTGTAACTCTGATTAAACTACGGTGGCTAGGGAGTGTAACTCTGATTAAACTACGGTGACTCGGGAGTGTAACTCTGATTAAACTACAGTGACTCGGGAGTGTAACTCTGATTAAACTACGGTGGCTAGGGAGTGTAACTCTGATTAAACTACGGTGGCTAGGAGTGTAACTCTGATTAATCTTCTTTCCATTTCTCATTTTCTATGTCCTGTATGTGCTAATTCTCAATGTTTAATTGCTTACATGATGTTCACATGTAGTGTTCATTCCCTTCTCTTTTGCCTTTGGAAACAGTTCTCTGTTTGTAATATTTCTCCCTCACTAACTGAAATAGAGCTTTTGATTCAATTGGTGTATTTCTCTTTGCATAGTTCAGAAAGTGTTAAACATTCGAAACTAAATATCTGTGTATTTTGATTTAAAAGGAGTATTTGGCAAATTATAAAGAATAAAATAACAGTGTAGAAATACATCATTGCCCTGTGAACTTTCAAAGTACGTTTGTTCAGTCACAAATAGGCTTAGCATAGTCAGGTAGTTAAGGCGCTCGACTCGTCATCTGAGGGTTGGATGTTCGAAGTTCCGTCGCACCAAACATGCTCGCCCTTTCAGCTGTAGGGATGTAATGATGTGTCAATCAATTGAAGTATTCATTTGTAAAAGAGTAGCCCAAGACTTGGCGATGACCTATAATGACCAGCTGCCTTCCCTCTAGTTCTACACTACTAAATTATGGACGGCAGGCGCAAATAACCCTCGTGTAGCTTTGCGCGAAATTCAAAAAAGAAACATACAAACAGAAATTTAGAAGATTTATAAAGCAAAATAATCAGTAGTGTCGTTAATATTATTTTGCTTAAAATAATAAATTTACTTCAATGGATTAATTCATGCATGTGGGCTTAGTTGAAAAGTTTCAAAACTCATCACACAACGAGTACATCTCGATTATAACAGCAGAACACATTTTTAAAAGTTATCAATGTTACTTGACAGAGTGGTGCGTACTTGTGTCAGTATAAACTATTATTTATGTTTTATCCATACTTTATAGTATTTTTCATAGAGTAGCAAACATTTAACTATGCATGATATTCTAATTTCTGTATAATAAAATAAGCATTCATTTTTACAATTTTACAAAGATTAAAAACACATGTTAATCCATTGTGTTTGTTTTTCTCAAAGCACAATAATTTTATCACTAGAATTTAGGTATGTTTTTACATACCAGTATATTACATATTCTGTAGATACTTATTTTATTATTTCAGTGCTTCAGCAGCTGTATATAAAGCCACAGATAGAGAAACCGGGTTGACAGTTGCTGTTAAGAAGATTTATTTATCGCAGCAACCATATAAAGAAGATTTAATTACAGAACCGTTAGTCCTACGCGAAATAAAACATCCAAACCTAATCAGCGACTTGGACAGCTACCTCATAGGAGATGAACTCTGGGTAAGTATTCTTAGTGTTACATATTAGTGAATTCTCTTGTATTTTCAAGTTTACATTCCATAGAGTGCACATTAAGGTACTAATCTTTATTGAACGTAGTAAGTCAATTTCAAGCAACAGTATTGGTTTGAGAATAGTTTCACACGTTATTCTTACAGGTTTGCTTTTTAAAAATTTTGTTTCTAAATAATACATGATTGGGAAACAATATTCTAGATAGAAAATCTAACTCTTCAAGAGTTACTTTAATTTTTACCTCGTGAAAAATTATTTTGATATTGCTATTTGTTTTAGATATATGATTACTGACAGAATTTTAAGTCAGGAAAAAATATTATGTCTCATCGTTTATGAGAGATTTTACTAAAGAATAAAATGTAAGTGAAATTTTAAATTTTGTTTATTTAGGTAATAATGGAATATTTGGCAGTCGGCTCTTTGGATAATGTTGTCACCAAAACCCATCTGTCCGAAAATGATATCTCTTCAGTTTGTAAAGAAGTATGTTATATTGCCTGTTATGAATAGAGGTTCTTGTAATTTTATTTTCTAACAGATGTCTAATGATTACAATTTATTTAAAAGTCTGTTCAATAATTATTGCAGTTAGTTTCCTATGTCTGTTATGCAAGCATTATTATATTTGTAACATTGCTTATATATAATAATAATAAAAGCACGTGTCTATGCGTATATGTTAAAGTCATAGCTTGAAGAAGAAAGAACCCAAAAACCAAATATTTTGCACATGTACCAAGATCCTCCTGAGGGTATGCACCTGAGTGTTACTTTTCCACGTATATGTGCATCTATTTAAGGAGGCAAAGTAACAAAACCACAAAGAACACGAGCGGTTTGTAGCATTACAAATAGAAATCACAGAGAGACAAACACATGTGAGCAAGTGTATATGTGGATCTTTTTAAAGAAGGAAACTATCAAGATATTTGCATCGAAAAGAAGTTGTTCCCTGTATAACAAATTTAAATATATAGAGAAGTCAAGACAAGAATTATACTTTTACGCTAAAATGGTTTCTCAATTTTCACCATAACAGTACAGTACAGTAGAGATGGATGGACTAAGCCCTTTTTGAGGACCATGCCATTTCATTATGAGTTTGTTTCCATTCCATGCCACCAGCAATGACAGTCATGTATGACCAATGCGTTTCTAACGAGGAGTGACCATGTGTCATGATATATGGTTAGTTAACGTCTGTCACTTAGAATATAACAATGTAATAACCTGAGTACAGCTGGATACTTTCATTTATAAAACGACACTGAATGTATAGTAAAGCCAATGGGATTTACTAACATTCCTTTGTAACAATGGCTTCCATGTCATGTCACTTAGCTACAGAAGTATGTTTTAATATCGCTGTCATTCTGTGTACTGAAAATACATGAAATGAAACATCTACATAACAAAACTGGAAACTATTTGTTGATTTTTTTTCAATTTAGAATCTCCACTGGTTAGAGAAGGTTTTTATTGTCGGTGATATAACAGAAAATACCTTAATTCGGAAATGATTTTAGTTTAAAATTGCACAGGGGCAATTACTGAAGGTGGTTGGTCTCAACCTAAAAAGCCCATGCTTTTCTCATAGCCAGTTTAATGTAGGTGCTCCAGTGGCAGTAATAACTTTTTCATCTTGGCAGCAGATGGTAAAACAACTAATATATCAACCCAATCTAAGCTTGGTACTTCTGCTATTTATAAATTATATATAATTAAAGTATTGAAAACAACAAACACACTGAATTATAATTATAGTGATATTTAAAAATATTTATCTTTGAAATAAATTTACATCTCATGTAGGTTCTTCAGGGAATAGAATATCTTCACGTTAACAGTGTAATACACAGGGACATCAAAAGTCAAAATATATTAGTTGGGATAGACTGGAGCATAAAACTAGGTAAATTTTAAGACATATAATGTCAGGTTTGGTTATTAGAAAAACAAGTTGACTGCAGATGTTTTTTTTTTTTACCAATTCCTAATAATTTGTCCAATGTTACTGAAAATCAGGGGTGTCTAAAACCCTTCAGGATTATCTTTTATACACCTCTAATTTGTAGCCAAAATGTAGAAATTAGATGAATATGTAAAAGGAAATACACCTGCAGCTATCTTGTTTTACAATAATTTTGAGCTTGTACAATATTTTAGTAATTTACAGCATTTAAATTGTAATATTTAATAAGTTTTATACCATTTATATAGATTTTTTGATAGAAAGTTTTGTCTCTCACCATCCAGCCAAACTGATAAGCTATCTTATTGAATAAAATCTTTTTTGGCTCTGACATGTAGGAGACAAAAGATAGAATTGAAGTGATAGTATTGAATCACAATGGACAAACTGAGAATAATGTAAAATAAAAACACACCATCTGCACTTAGCTTGTTTTTATTAGAATTTTGAAACCAGTTGGTTTCAATATTGTTCCAGCATTCAGTGCTTATGCAATGATTTTCGTTATTAAAGTCATTACTTTCATTCCTACGTGAACAGAAACACATATATTATGAAGATGTTGATACGTTATATGGAAATAATGTTTACTCAGAAATAAAAAAATATTTACGTATAAGAATTAGTGTTTCCAGTTCTCATGCTTAGTACAATATTTATGTACAATACATTCAGTATAATATCATTACTTTCATTCCTACGTGAACAGAAACACATATATTATGAAGATGTTGATACGTTATATGGAAATAATGTTTACTCAGAAATAAAAAAATATTTACGTATAAGAATTAGTGTTTCCAGTTCTCATGCTTAGTACAATATTTATGTACAATACATTCAGTATAATATCAACTACATAACATTGCTATGTATTATTCTTTTAATAAATGTGTATATAATTTGACATATAAGCCAGGTTTTACGTATACTTACTAGCATTGACACTGTCATGTGCCAAGTAATTTTCTAGCCTCCTTTACTGAAAGAAATTGCCATATATTACTTGGAGGTGTGTAAATAAACAGAATTCAAAAAAGAAAATAATTTTACTTTTATATTGTCTTCATGACTTTTGACCTAAGATATTTGGAAATTATAAAATTATTTATTGGACATTACATTTTTTTTAATACAAGCGTCTTCGAAACACATTTGATTAAGAATTTTTGTTCTGAAAATAAGCGTGAAACACGAATAAAAAGAACAGATTTGTAGCAATATTTTGTACGTTGACAAGATTTATTTGTGCATTTGGATGATTAATTATTTCTATTTTTCTATCAAATTTTGCAATAGAAGCAACACAAATCAAAATTACAGTAACTATTTGAATATTTCTGTTGTCAATTTATCTTTAACAAATGATAATAGAATTTTATTTCATTATACATTATATGTCTGAATATTGAAAAGATAGAAGAATTGGCACAAAGAATGTTATCTTAATGTTGTCGTGCTCTCAAAAAAGGATATTATACAACTGGCTGAAAAAGTAGTTTTAACAATTTTAAAATTTTACTGTCTAAGTTGATCCTTACATACTGACTACAAAACTGTAAGAATTATTAATATACTTTAAATTCATTTTGTCAGACTATTCTGAAATTCTTTCTAAATCATTTTTATCTTCATTTTCACTCAAATGAAAATTTTATTTTTGGTTCTTTTCATCATGTAGCTAACTTTGGATAATGTGCCGTTATAACACCACAACAAAGTAAACGAACATCAACGGCCGGCACTCCGTACTGGATGGCTCCCGAAATGGTTAAAAAGAAAAAAATATGGACGTGAAGTCGACATATTGTCTTTTGGTATTACAGTTATTGAGATGATTCGTGGGGAGCCTCCTTATTGTAATGAAGATCCCCACATGGTAAGTATTGCCAACTAGACCGTATAGCCATGGAGAAAAATGAGATTGAATTTCAACTTTCTCCTTATTTGAATGTATTTTCCTTTTTGTATGTAAATACTTTGATGAGATGAGAGTAGAAAATTATGATTGAATAAATCTATAAGAGTCTCCTTCTGGATAAATTTAAAGTATTGCTTAATCAATTTCAAGATCTTTTAAAAATTTGGGTGAATTAATGCTTGCGTTAGTTAAAGAGAAATGTTTCTGTCATAATATTACTTATAAAAATTATCATTGTTTCACAATACCAAACTTTTTAATAGTGAGATTTCTTTTACTTGAAAACACAAATGATTGTAGTATTTGGTTGAAATGTCTTCCAGTAACTCAAATAAAGAGACAGAACAAGGCTTGCCCATTAATCACACATATAGATATACATAAAGTCATGATGTCCCATTTCTTTTTCAGATATTTGATTTCATAGCGAAAAATGGGAAGCCTAATATTAAATAAAAAGATAACATGTCTCTAGTATTCCAAGATTTCTTGTACAAGTGTTTACAAGTAGACGTACAGAAACGATACACAGCTTCCGAACTCTTGAAGGTATGTCGTGAATAACTGTTACGTCACTGTTTTATTTTGTTTTGCTTTGAACATATTATCTTAATGACATACATCAAAAGGCAATATTAATAAGTCGAAGAATTCGTTGTTGTGCTTGCATGTTCATTTTACAGTTTGAGTACATCGACTTAAAACATCACTGCATAATTTATCATTTTCATTTTGTAATATCCATCAATCCCATACAATATCACATTTTACTGCTGAAAAATTTACCTGTCTTGACGTCAAGATATATGGTGTTGGGGAACAGTTCAATTCAAGAGCAATTCGTCGGAGAGTCCAACTAGCATCGCATAAAGCTTTTATGCACGTTCTATGATTTCCTGACAATCCTTCATGCCTTGGGATCTGTGACATGACAACAAAACTTAATGTATGATGTTAAACACTGTTTTTATGAAGGTTTATTTGTGGGTTGCTATTAAATTTATTCTTCCCAGTGTATAAATGTTTTATATGCTAAGTTCTCTGTTAAGACACTGCATGTGGTTCTATGACAGCGATTTCAATCCCTATTTTTTATTCAAGCAGGAATTCTAAAGAATATTGATTATTCTTACGCTGGTTCATTCAGTTGTCAAGAGGGATCAGTGAAGTGTTACCATTGTGTTGAAATTTGCAATCAGTTACCACATGGTAGAATTATATCCGTAAAATAGAAAGAGTGACAAAATATTATCTTGTTCTAGCACTTTTGCACAGTACTGTCTGTATACAGAGACTGATTTAACAACATGTTTATGATGTAGAATTAGTACATTTTTAAACAAATATTTTTGTTATTTTTCACACACCATTCTTTCATATTACAATAAAAGGAATGTGAACATCATAACTTATTATAAGCGATGTGAGACAAATATTCATCCTCGTTTATATTGATTTTTTGTGCATTCTATGTGTTGTAGTTTTGTATGTATTGTAGACATTGGCACGTTAACTATTTATGATGTATAAATTTGCTGATTTGTTTTATATTTATTAATGTTATTTGGCTTTAAATTTTACTATATGTATATGTTTTATAATGTACAATATCATAATAAAATTGAAAGAATTAAAGGAAATTTTAATTTGTTTGAAATTACATTATTCTGTTCATATTTGGTGATTAAATCAACTCTAGAAAAGAATTTAAATATCATATTGCCACTTTTGGTCCAAGTTATCATTTTATTTTCATACAGGATAATGTTTGTGTTAAAAGCAGCCAAATATCTACAACTAAAAAGAAATATACAAGTTTTTAATAGTTTAATTGGTATTTTTCAAGATATATCAATCCTACACAAAATATTTCAAATAAGATAAGCAATATCTTCATATTTCGCAGTTATATCACTGAAATTACAAAACATTAAAGAATAAAAATAAATATTTCTAATAAATCAGCATGACTATTGATAATTCAACAGAAACACCATCGCTGTCTATAAATTTTGCTTATTCAATCTTACATTGTCGCTTTCAGTTTGGGATTTTAAACATTCTACAAACTCTATGTAGATGTCGCAAACAAATTTTGTCATTATGTTTCTTAGTATTTTGTAGATTTAATGTTCCTAATTCGAGATGCTGTATAGGTGAAATGCAATTGCACAAGGACAGTTCTTACAGTAACATGAAACTGATTGGTTTAACATCTGTGGTCATAAAAGTGTGCATACCGTGATGGTAACTGATGGCAGTTTATTATCCATCCGTGATCATTGAGAAGATAAATTGATAAATTGTTAAAATCTGCACTTTGATGGATTAGTGTAGCAAGAGCATCTCTTTCGAAGTGTTACATAAAGGCATTCTCTGTTGGAAGAGAACCTTTAGAAGTGATGTATTGTTTGTGAAAAACAGTTTTGTGAGTGAAGTGTAGAGAGGAGTGTTATGAAGTAAGACATCCACGAAATTGTTGGATATGAAAAATATCATCAATATACCTTCTGTAGAGAACAGGTTTGAAGCTTTAATGGCAATTGTCAACCCATTTGTGTTCTTCGCGACTGAGGAAAATGTTGGCAAGCCTACAACTCATGTAGGAGCTCTTACTAACGCCATCTATCTGCTCGTATAGTGTTATTAAAGAGGTGTAGAGAGTCTTCAGTCGAGAGTTCAAGCACAGATTTGAAATAAGATTCAGAAATTCCAATACCAGCAGAGACGTAACCCGAGGGTGTAGACCTTCTGAAAAATCAACTCGTTTTATAGCATTGAATGAAAAGTAAAATGTATGTAAACACACGAAGGAGAGATTCACGAGCTAAGCCATAGACTATACACATTATCCAGTTTTATTGATACGAGGGTATTTTGAACATGGAATATCGATCCATTCCTCAAGAGGTGGAAGAGAGAACATGGAGGATATTGAGCACCAGTGTACACATGATAAGAAGGTTTTTAATACGTGGAATATATGTAAATACACAGTCAAGGATGAGCCACAGAATCTTAGTCTCAACTACCATTGGGTCAGCAAACATGTAATGAAATACTTTAAAGAAAGAAAAGGGGAAAACGTTTCTTCTGATCCACCCCAACAAGAAAGTGGGACAATCTGTAGCTGCTGCACAATAAATGTGAAAGTCGTCAACATATAATGCGTTAATAACAATAGGAGAAAACTATTCAGGGATAACATTGATTGTAATAATGAAAATGTGATAATCACGACAAAAACCTGAGGAGTACTGTCGACAAAATCCGCATTAGGTAAGCGAGAGGACGTTATTTAATTAAAGGATCCAAACAAGACAGACATAAACCTACTTCCCTAAAACTACATAAAGACAGGTATTCAAAGCTGGGGGGTGGTAATTAGAAGCATCTTAGAATGAATGCTGTCAGGTCCAACTGATGTAATGTCGGACTAGTGAAGAACAAATTTTCGTTCTACTAGCGTGAATGGGTGATAACAGCTATAAGAATGATTTGTCTTCACCACCAAAAAAATAAAATGGTAAAGGGTCAAAGCGCTGCTTAATTACCAAAAGAGCAGGATATGAAAAAGTGTTAGTGATGTCATGAACAATAGCATCTTATGGCAATTGAAGAGCTAGATTTAAAAGGGAAAGAAGCATACTTACTACTAACATTCCAAATCCTGTGCCAGACGGCTTTGAAGTGATGGTAGAACAGATGTTGGTAGTAAATTTATTCCATGACTCTTTTTAGCTTTGAAGTCTGACAAGCTGGCATGGGCACAAACCTATTGGAAATTAATGAGTTTGAAAACAGTAAAATACCTGCAAAAGATATCCCAGATTTGTTTCTGAATATTGTGCGCCCACTGGCATTTAGGAGTTCACCTTGAATAACGTAGAAATTGGGATTTGAAATCATATTGGAACGTATCTCGTCCAGTGTCTTCTAAAAAAATATATTTTTATGTATATTTTTTTATTATCCAATGAGAGATATAACAAATTAGTATTTCCAAGAGGGACACTTTTTGTCTTCCTCAACAGAAGAAAATATGTTTCTCTCTTTCTATATGCCTTCCCGGTGTAATGCTACTTAATAATCTATATATAGTATAGGAAACTATACTTATAATGTAGGTGAGGTTTAGTATGGTAATACCCTAATATCTTGTTATTTATGTCCAAACATCGTATTGAAATCTAACTCCAAGGACAGTTTTACTCTCTCTCCTGTTGGTGTAATGTGTTTAATGTTTTTGTTTATTTTTAATTTATTTTGCATTTTTTGTTTCATTTTATTTATTAATTTTTTTGTTAGCAACCACCTTTTCATTTCTGAATGCAGACAAAGAAAGGTGGTAAAGATTTGTTATGTTATAAGCTAGATCATCCTCATTTGCTCAATTTCTGTCTTATCATGTGAGGCTGGCGAACTGGAGGTTATACCAGTTAGACGATGTACCCTCCGAAGACATTTGATTCTTACTTCCCTCAATACCTCTAAACACCAGGACAAATTACTCGATAATCCACTTCATGATTTGTGCCTGGGACTATACATTTGTGTTGTTGTGGCTGAGATTTTTTCCTTTCTGATAACTTTGTATTCAATTATATTCCATCTAAAATTTGTATATGCTGCGTAAGATTTATGTTGTCGTTTCTTTGGATGCTTTCTCTATTCTTATGCAGTTTTGAAACAATTACAAACAATGTTCTCTTCTCTTCTGACTCATTGGTTTCATCTCCAGTCTCTTGATCACCCAGGGAACTAAGAGTTTGTCTGATATGTGTGGACGCAGCTGGTTAATGCATTCTACATACATTACATTGGATCTGTGTAGCTCATGCATTACAGGGCCAACTTTGTCACAGTCTGATACATACCAATATAGCCACATCAATTTGTTTTCATGTTTCTGGCATGTACTACAACCATTCCTAATTATTACATTGGAACATCAGTTCTTTTATTGCGTAATCTTAACTAAAATTCACTTTCCTGAAACATTTATATTCAACGTGCTATTATCTCTTCCAGAATTTTATAGGTTATTAATAATTTCAATGAACTTTCTGTGTCAGAAATATTTCCAGTTGTGTTTTATGAAGACAACCAACTTTCTTCATCACTAAGTGTCTGTGTTCAGGAGCAATGAGCATATGCAATTGAAAGTTATATTCTTGCGACAGAGATAACACTACATTGACTGTGTTACAAATACCTAATTACATAACGTAGAACTTAAAAACCCCACCTATGTAAGTACAATGAGTGTTTTACTCATCCAGCTCAACTTGCTAGTATTAAACCATGGAACACTGCTTGGACAAACAAAGGAGACTTAACTCTCTTCTATACATGTAATCGGACATTCCACTGTTTCTTCGACACAATCTGGGAAGAATTGGATATATTTTCTATAGAACATCAGCTCGCCTATTTCAAAAGTACAACTGACTAACATATTCCATGATACGTGGAATCAAATCAAACTGAGCTGAAGATTCGCCTATCTTCTAAAGTACAGGGACTTTATATTTGTCAGAATGAAATCAATATTCATATATATGTAAAAAACGGTTGGTTTGAGTTGAGAAAATATTTTTATATATATAGAAGCAAACAACGTTTCGACCTTCTTCGGTCATCGTCAGGTTCAAAAAAGAAAGAAAGAGGTAACTGACCGATATCTGACCAAATGTTCGAAGGGTGTTGTTTTACTGAGTGTAGGAATGTAGAGGGCGTGCTTACTTAGATGTTTGATTATATATATATTAATATAGATATAAAGGTGCTCTTTTGTATTGGTTTATTTTGGACTTGAGTTGTTGTATAAGTCAGGCTTCTTTAATTTTGCGTTTGTTTATGTTTGTTTCTTTATTCAGTAATTGGATATTTTCTATGTTTATATTGTGTTTATTTGATTTGCAGTGTTTGAAAACGTGTGAAGGTGACTTTTTGAGTTCTTTGAATCTAGTTTCCATTTTTCTACTTGTTTCTCCAATATAGAAGTCGTGTCAGTTATGACATTGTATTTTATAAATAATGTTGGCGTGGTGTTTGTCAGTGTAGTTTTTACATGGTATAGACTTTAGTTTTGTGCCTGGTTTTTGAATAAATTTTGTTACTAATTTTTACCAAATGTTGGTTATTTTTTGTGCTGAAACGTATTGATGTTGATAAAATATTAATTTATTTTGTCTAATTTGTTGTTATTTTTATCTGGTTAGCATAGTTTTATGGCTGTTTTTATTTGGTTTTTTAGTATGTTGAGTTTTTGTTTTGTTTCATGTGCTGAGTCATGTAGTTCTTTGTATTTTGTGTTCAACATGGCTTTAAGAAGTTACACAACACCCTTCGAACATGTGATCAGCTATCGGTCAGTTACCTTTTTCTTTCTTTGGAACCTGACGATGACCAAAGAAGGTCGAAAAGTTGTTCGCTCTTCTACATGAAAAAATTTTTTTTAACCCAAACCAGCCGTTTTTTACATATATATATTTTTTATACAAGTGGGTTTTCTCGACATCACTGAAATCAATATTCACTTCCCATGAAGGAAGATAAAATAAGGGTTTTAAAAAATTACAGGAATGGGTCAACCACCTTTTTTTTAACTTATCCCACTTCCCAAAGAACATAATATGCCTGCTAAGTGTGATAAAGATTTAGATTTTTCTTAGCTTTTTTCTAGCCCCGAATTGTGTCATGTCTTTTTATACCCCAGAAAGCTTTATGAATTTTAATTGCATAGTACTTCAACTGCGTGGTGAGTGTTGCTATTTTAAATACTTTCTATATTAGTAAAATGGTTGACTAAACAGTAAATAATTTATTTATTATATTTACTTGTAGCAAAATGACCTTCATATAGAAACTGAAAAAAGTGCTATATGTTATTAATTAGAGTCAATAAGTTGTCAACACAGATTTTAAACATTTTATTGGACCTTATCAGTCAGTTTATAAAACTAATTATTATAAATAAGCATCCTAATAGAAGTAAAAAACGTCAGAAAATGGAAAAAGTATGATTAGATATAGAAGGAAGAACTATAATCAGTACATGGATCATAAAAATACAATCAGTTTACTATATCAGTATTTATTAAAAACAGTTATGACAGAAACGTTTCAGTAGTATGTTAGTAACATTATTCTCTCAAAGAAGCACATGTAATTGAAAAATACAAACGTAAATTTCAATCTCTAGCAACTCCACAGAAGTATAGACACATCACTGTAAGACACACAGAATAACCTGATAAGACCTTTGTAAAACACATTTGAACTAAACCTATACTGTTTTGTCAGGTACACTTTTATTATGCTAAACCTATAATAGATGTACATTGAATAGAAGACTGTCAGCTTTTGTAAATGAAAACTGTCATACTTAAGTACAAACATTTGAAATCAAATTTATCTTAGTAACACGGTGTATATATAGAATCTTAATAACAGTATCCACCATTTTATGACACGCACAATATTCCTGGTAAGACTACCTAAAGAAACAAATATGTAAATATAAAACGTACACAATAAGATGAAATCTGTACTCAGTCCTATGGGCTTTTTTGTAATATACATAATTCACCTAGTGACGCCTACAGAAACCATAGTAACAACATCCGCGTATAGTAAAAGTAACAACGTACAGAACTTAAATGTCAGAATTCTCCTGTAAACTGTCCGTCTGTAGTAACAGACTCTATAGCGTAAAGTAGTATTGGATGTTATAAAGGCTAATCGATAGGTTACATTGTATTAATATGATATATACACATATATCAAGGGTATTGACTTCTGAATAAAGGGTATTAAATTACATTATTCTTGTATTCATCATCTGCTTTCTTCAGTAACCAAGCAAAAGGAAGGCGAGATACTTCCATACAAACACATCTGATTAATAGCACATATCGTCATATGAGTTGTGATAAATATGTATATAACAAAGAAAAAACGGCTTCAATTAACGTGAAACAAATTAAATTAGATTGTGATACATATAACTAACATTTTCGACTCCATACGTAAGCTTATTCACAGCAACATTAAGTCAGAGATATTGTGTAGAATATTTATTTCAATGAATTTCCCAGAACAACAAAATAATCAAATTTTAACCTAAAAAAACGTACTGTATTACATTGATATTACGTCAAACATTTCAATAGATAGACAACATTATATTCTACACAGTGTTAGTTTTGATTGACACGACATTGTTAGAATTTGTTTTGATACATGTCCGGAGATTTTTACCATGTGTGACTCATGATGATAAGAACAATAAAATGTATCTAAAACTATACAGATGCGAATAAGTATCATGTGTTTGAACAGGAAACATTACATTTATTGAAGTTTATATAAGTTTAATAAATAAATATCACAGACGCACTGCAGAAAAGTGCACCGTTCAGATTTTCGTTACTACATCACAATATGATACTCATTTTTACAATACAACGTTTAAATACCAGTTACTCTTTGTAGAAAAAATAATTTTGGACAGATTTATATGTGTAAAAACAATTTATAACAAAAGGATCATATACTGAACTATTCAATATTTGAAATCATTTTGTTTGTAGCTTTTACTTTTGCAAAGTACGGTTCATGCTGTTAGAGGAACACTTGTGAAGCCATAAAGGAGAGAAAGAAAGAGTGGCATCAGCTTTGTGGTGCCAAAATTTACAGTCGTGCTATCCACGACATTGAAATTATCACAGTGTTTTGACTACAATAAATCTTTTATTGTGCACTATTATTATCAAAGGTAATTTACTTTAATTGTCGTAACTTTACATTTATTGATTCAGAGTATTAAGCCATATGATTACCGAACATATGCCGTACCGTACATCTTACAATTTTAGTAACTGGCATTATTGGAATATGTACGTCACAGGTCACTCTCCTTTAGTCAAGACTTGGTGGTATTACTTCCATATTCCAACCTATGAATAGAAAGATGAACGATAACTGCGGAGACAGTGAGCAGAGCAACAAATTTCCATCGTTCACGAAGCCTCCACCTTGGAATATGTCTCGTTCTTACCACATCATTTATCATCTGATTTTCAAGATGGAATCATGAACTCCATGACTTTTATGTTTAAAATAGGTTATCGTTATATTTTGTTGAGACTGTAACATAATGACGAGACTGTGAGAGCAATATTGTGTGGGTTGTATGCTAAAATTTCGTTATTGGTGGTTTTATGTTGAACTGTGCTTTACAATGTTTCTTCGGTCAGGTGATCTAGTTGCTCGACTCGCAAGCTAAGGGTCGTAGGTTCGAATCCAGTTCCACCTGAAATGCTTGCCCTTTTACCCGTGAGGGCGTTGTAATGTGACAGTCAAACCCACTAATCGTTGGTAGAAGAGATTTCGATATTACATATATCGAAGGAGAAGAAGAGAGATTTGTTTGTGAAATAGTTAGCAAAACGATGAAGAATAGAGACCTAGATATAAAGCGGTGAGTAAGATAATGCAAAATGGAAATTTGAGTTATAAATAATTAGTAAAAAAGAATGAACGACGATTTGGATCTCATATACATGGCAAGGGAATGAAGATTAAAAATATGGATGTGGACCAGTTAAAAGGTACGTGAAGAATAAATTTATGGATGCCAGATTTTTAAAAATTATGACTAATATATCTATAAATACAAGTAGCAAGACCTATTAATATAGGTATAGAGGTGTTCCTTTGTATTGGTTTATTTTGGGCTTGAGTTGGTGCATAAGTAAGGCTTTTTTTAATTTTGCGTTTGTTTATGTTTGTTTCTTTATTTAGTATTTGGGTGTTTTCTATGGTTATGCTGTGTTTTTTTGATTTGCAGAGTTCGAAAACGTGTGAAGGTGACTTTTTGAGTTCTTTGAATCTAGTTTCCATTTTTCTACTTGTTTCTCCAATATAGAAGTCGTGGCAGTTATCACATTGTATTTTATAAATAATGTTGGTGTGGTGTTTGTCAGTGTAGTCTTTACACAGTATAGACCTCAGATTTGTGCCTGGTTTTTGAATAAATTTGGTATTAACTGGAATGTCATGTTTTTTTAGTCCTTTTTACTAAATGTTAGTTATTTTTCTGCTGATGTCGGGAATATATGATATGCAGCAGTATATGGTTTCGTGATTTTTTAAATGTATTTTGAAAAATACATGTAGATGTCGACAGAGCAGCCAAACCCGATCCAGATACTATACTGTGATCTTAACCAAAAGGTCGATAGCTTCAGTATTAAGCAAGTACAGCGATCAACATTACAAGTACACTGCCTCCCTGCCAATTTTCACTCCCGGTTAAATTATTACTCTCCTACACAAATTTATTCCAGCTCTACGATGGTAATATCAAATTTTACACGATTCGTGGATATTTTCCATTATTCTTTAAACCTAACCTTATTACTCTTGGATACAAATTTATTCTTGCACAACGTTGGCAATATAACTTGCCTTACATGAAACGTAATTTATAAAAAGACAACCAAACTATGTTCCAAACGTGTACAAGTTCCTCATGCACTGATGCTAGCTCCGCCTAGCGATCATACAAACAGCTCTTTTACCCCAAATAATATTTTGTCTGTTTTTTAATTTCGCCTATAGCTACTCGATGGCTAGCGCAGATAGCTGCCTTCCCTCTAGTCTTACACTGCTAATGATCACCTCCCACCGCCAACTCTTGAGCTCCTGTTTTACCAATGAATAATGGGAGTGACCGTCACATTATATTGCCCCCACAGCTAAAAGGTCGAGCATGTTTTGTATGACAGGGATTCGAATCTACGACCCTCGGATTACGAGTCGGTCTCCTTAACCACCTGGCCAGGCCGAGCCAACGTTATATAATACTGCAAATGTAATATACAGCATATACTGTCCTGTTGTATTATAAATTAACTTTATTTTAGTTCCTGATGTTAGAGAAATTTTGATAATTATATATATAACAACTATAGTAACAACTTAATATACTATGGTGGTTTACATTTTGTTGTCTCACAATCTGTCAAATATCTTGGAAACTTTTATTTCAAAGTTCTCCCGGGTATATTTGGAATGTTTTCTCACGTTGGATGATAATCAATTCACAGGTATTGACATTTTGAATGTTGTGAAGAGTAACCAACATTTTGATCAAGTGGTCATTTCGGCTATGCCCAGTACGGCCAGGCGGTTAGGGCGCTCGATTCGTAATCTCAGGGTCGCGAGTTCGAATGTTGGTTGCACTAAACATACTCGTCCTTTCAGCTGTGGGGGCGTTATAATACGATGGTTAATCATACTATTCGTTAGTAAAATTCGTTAGTCTTTGTATAGCTTTGCGCAAAATCCAAAAATAAACAAAACAAACATTTTATTGAAGAATAACGATGGTACTTGCGGATGATGAAACATGGACATTTTTATTTAGTGACAGTTCTTTTAAAATAATTTTTCAGGACTTAGATGGTTAAGGTGAGTCTTAGACTTAAAGTTATAAAAAGGAGAAAAAGTAGATTTTCTTATAAAGGAAGAACAGTAGTTAATTAACGTTTCTCAATGTTTTGATGAACGATCCAATATTTGATTAGCTCTAACTAGCAAATGGCATTTGGTTTTGTCAGTATAACAGGCCACACAATCTTCACAGGCGTAAATATATAAAAGTCATGAACAAAGAGAAATTCCGACGTCTTTAGCCAAAAGAAATTCTGTGTGTATGATGTGGAGTTGAAACTAATCTGGAAGTAAAACATAATTTGTGAGTTATAAAAAAACAGTTACCTATCACAGTATTGTTCTGTTTGTTGTTTTCAACCTGTGCTCTTTTAACTTACCGGTTGTTTTTTTCTATTAAAACATTTAATATACCATTAAGAGTAAAGCTACAAATCAAAAGAAATATAACATAAAGACACAGTTCACATAGCAGAAACGAATTATCCTATGTGAAGTTAATACACTCTGAGGAAAAGTAAGGCTAACTGTCTTTCATCTTAATGAAGACGTTGAATTCTACAGATCTATGTCGCCATTGTTGAGATCCACACCAACAAACTGTTATACACGTGATCGCGAAGAACGACTCTTTATTTATACCCTAGTTTAAAAGATAAGTTTTCATTTTTATAACTTTAGTTTTAACATCTTCTGACTTTTTCTTTGTTGTCCCTCACTTATCAGTTTTGTATTTCTTTCATTTTCATTCTGTTTCGGTTACGACATTTCGTTACAACAATTGATTCAAAAGTATTGATACACTTCTAACCAATACAAACTGTGAAAGACAATATTAAAATCGAACAAAAATAGTAATGAAAATTTGCATATAGTAACTAAGGTGACAACATATTAAAGTAGAAATCAAACTGTGAGGAAACAGTATGTTATTGTCGAAAGTTTCTCATCTTACATCCCATGGATACTTCGATCAGTACAATTTGTATACATTTCTCATCTTACATCCCATGGATACTTTGACCAGTACAATTTGTATACGTTTCTCATCTTACATTCCATGGATACTTCGACCAGTACAATTTGTATAAATGTTTGTTTGGGTATTTTAATTGTATATTCATAGAAGCTCATTTTATAAATCTGAATTAAATTCTTGAAATGAAAAACAGAACTTAGACAATCAGTAAGATTCACGTTACTCTAAAACCTGCGAGAAGCTAAGTAATTAGTGTTAGCAAACACTGGGCTGTTTTAGATAGCGTCGTGCTGAAATATTTAGAAAAAGTGAACATTTTCTGAGAAAAAAGAAATGTTCTTTTTACATGAAGTACTGCAGGGGGAAAGTGTTCGGATTGTGCTGATATAAACAGTAATTTTTTATCTGTTAAATGTGGTACCGTTTATTGAAAAAAACAATAGTGTTTTTTATTTTAAACTCCATTTCTTAAAATTATATGTATACCCAGTGGTGGGATTCAAAAATTTTAAGAAGGGGTTCTCTCAAGGGAAGGCCTCAATAATAACGGGTTCTCTTACTTTTTTAAGTTTCCAGATAAGCCTTCTGTCACCCCACAACATCTGGGGAAAATTTGTCATGGAATGCTTTTCACTCTGAAGAAACTGCAAGCCGCCCCAGCCGACAGAAATCGGCCTGACGTGAAGGCTGAAAGGAAAGACTATGCCCTGTGGTTCATGGAGACGGCACTTCGCGCACCCCGTGTCATCTACATCGACGAGATGGGGTTCAACGTATGGACAATTAAGAAACTGACTGCATTCACTTGACGAACTTTGTCAATAATACGGTCTGTGATTTTCTCATTAAATCTTTCTTGTCGAAATGTGTGATGAAGTGTGACGCAATCAGTTTCCACGACATCAACAATTCGACGGTATAATTGAAGCCATCAACGGGTTCGCTAAGCTCAAAAATTTTTAAGAACGGGTTCGCGCGAACCCCTGCGAACCCCCTGAATCCCACCACTGTGTATACCCTGTGTTCAACTGATGGAAGAGAGAAATGAAGACCTCTAGCTTGGACTGATTTATACTGATTATATATATTACAGTTATGTAGGTTAACAATGTGGCCACTAGGATTGAATGCTATTAGTCAGTCAATTCAGCCTCAAATTTTGAACATGTTCACTTCGAGCAATTTGTCTTCGTTCTATTGGTTCCCATTGTTTAGTACATCGGTGTAACCAACAATGCTAACAACTATTCTTAGGTTAGTAGAGTAAACATTGAACATTTTTTAGTAAGTCATCTGTTCTGTCGACGTTTCGTTCGAAATGCTTGATATAACTGTGGCTCCATCAAACATGCTCACCCTTTATCACGCGTGACTGGAGGATATATTGTTACATTCAATCCAACTATTCCTGGTTGGTGAGTGATAATCACGAGATGCCTTTCCTCTGCTCTTTCACTGCTAAATTACCGACGACTAGAGCAGATAGCCCTTGTATAGATTTAAGCCAAATTTAAAACAAACCAACAGTCTTTTTTGACAAATTTGATAAGCTAACGAATTTTGCAAATTTCGTTTTGGTTCTTTAAATTGGAGAAACTTTGGAATAACGTGTCGTACCTTACATTTTAAGTCTCATTTTTCAGAGGAACATCATGCAGGAAACAGTTCATTTACATATGGTCATATCAAGACATTAGCAATCGGTGTGCTCAAAGGAAAACGATGTTTGAAAATTAATTGCATAACTATGTTAAATATGAAGAAAAAGATGTATATAACAGAAGGGAACAGAGACAAAGTTTTCAATGTTTTACAGATTCCATCTTCAGTGTTTAAAGCAAAACAAAAATAATACATTATTTCTAACTAAATAACTAAAATCCATTGCTGAAATAACAATAATTTAATCAAAACTAAAATACATAAAAGTAAATTATTAACAATAAAAGTACCGTACATATTTTAAATAGTACTGTGTGTTTTCTTATAGCAAAGCTACGTCGGGCTATCTGCTGAGACCACCGAAGGGAATCAAACCCCTGATTTTAGCGTTGTAAATCCGTCGTCATACCGCTGTACTAGCGAGGAGAGTTTAAATTGTACAATTTTAATCAAGACTACATGATATTCGGTGTTGTTTAAAGTTGTTTGACGTGGATGGTTTCTTTAAGTACTAATTCTGAATTAGTGTAGGCCTAACAAAGAATATTTATATTTTACAGTTCGTGTACTATTTCTTCTTTATGTTGGTGTATAAACGAAAAATATGAGTTACTGAACTTTTCTGTGCATTTTCATGAACAATACCATATTTTATTAACTCTTACTACTGGATGGGGATCGGTTTTTGTCAATACGTCAATACAACAGGCCCTGCAGTCTTCTTATGCGGAAATACGGACAATTCATGAAGATAAATTCGAATATCTTTTGTCAGAAGAAATTCCAGGTATATGATATGAGGTTCAAACTAATCTGGAACTAAAACATTATTTGTAAATTATTAGAACGCAATTACCTATCATCATATTGCTCTGTGCCTTTTGTTTTTTAACTTATCTGGTTTTTTTTTTATCCTATACCATCTTGTGAGCACCTTCCACATGTTGAGTGCACACCCAGATATCATATTTTAAACTTTAAGTAAAGCATAATTCTAAATGCATACGAACATTTTTACTTAGAAATACTTCATACTTTATAGTTTTGTAACATACATTAAGTGTTTGTCACAAATAAGAACGAAAACGAATCCAGACTTTCATGTTTGTTTACATGTGAACTCTGACGAGTTTCTCAGGTGGACACTACTTATTGATTTATAATTCCTGATACCAAATCCTATTATTGTATTTATTAACTAATTTAAATTTCTTCTCATACTAATTAATCATGTCTAGTTTTTCTTAATGATTTATTTACTGTAACCTTATTATCTTATCCTTTTATGATATAGAATTTGATCTGAACAACGACCACAACTTGTGAATAACTTTCAAATATTTAGTGCACACCTTTATATTAAATTTTAAAGTTTAAGTAAAACATAATTTTAAACGTATATTAACAGCTTTACTCAGAAATACATTGTAATTTTTAATTTTATGACATTCATTAAGTGTTAAGTCACAAAGAAAACTGAAATCCAATCCAGATTGAACAGAGGACGTTATGTGCTATTTGTTTTATATATATCAGAACCGTGGTGTCTGACGGTCTAATGAAATAATAACACTGTGATTCACTTATCAAAATGTTATTTTTGAATAGTTCTTAGCAGAACACTTCCTATACACACATGGAAAACTAAAACCCATTTACCACACTTACTCCAGAGTATCACACAATCTCACAGTTTATTTTTATCACTGTTAGTAAATTATGTATCCTTTCAAATTTAAATGTTTTTTTCTGAGAAGTATCTATTTGTGTTCTTTAATCATAAAATATTTTGCGGTTCTTTCTGTATTTATATTTTATATAATACAAATATATATATATATATATATATAAATCTAGAGACGACAGAAAAACGACCCTTTATTTGTACTCTAGGTACTATTTCTTAACTAAAGGATAAATTTTCTTTTTTTATAACTTTACTTTTAACACCTGACGTTTCCTACTGTTAACCCTGACTTATCAGTTTTATATTTCTGTCATTTTCCTTTTGTTTTGATTACGTTATTTCACTACAATTAATTCACCAGTATTCTAATACCTCCAACCAGCACAAACCGTGAAACCACAATATTATTGAATATTTGCCCATAGTAACGAATGTTATAAGATCACACAGTAGCATGTAACAACACCGATGAAGCTGAAAAGTTGAAAATATTTCATAATTATGTGAAGAATAAAAGATTTCTTTCAGTCTTTTATCAAAAAGTGTAAATATCTCCAATATGTACTACAAGTTCTTGATTCACCAGTATTGTTAGACTTTCAACTATATATGTGTATACAAACAGTGAAAGACAACGAAGCTTAACCACAATAATATTAAATATTTACATACAGTAACTAAGATGGCAAGATATTAAAATAAAAACCAAACTGTACGAAGAAATAACGTTTCAGAGGAAAACGTTTTATCACCTTGCAATCCACGGATACTTCGACCAGTACAATTTGTAGGTATAAAGTTTTGTATAAATATTTTAATTGTATATTCACATAAGCTCATTCTATAAATGTGAATTCAATTATTGAAATGAGAAACAAAAGTTAGATAACATGTGGGCAACATTCGCTTTACAACCTATGAGAGGCTTAGGAAATAGTGTCAGCGAACACTCGGCTGTTTTAGATAGTGTCGTATTTAAAAATTTAGAAAAAGTGAACATTTTATAAGAAAAGAAGAGATTCGTTTTACAGCAAGTATTGCAGTGGAAAAGTGTTTGGATTGTGTTGATACAAATTATAATTTTTAAACTATTAAACGTGGTACCGTTTATTGAAAAAAAGTATTTTAAATTCCATTTATTAATACCATATTTATAAATTACGTCAATAAAGATACAATCAAACCTTGTGGCTCAGTTCTAGTGAAAGTCGGGTTCATGTTATACGAAGAGTACTTAATAGCCTTTTCTATAACAAACAAAGTCTTGTTGTTTGTATCGTAGCTATTTTGATAAATTAATTTAAAATACCAAAGTGGGAATTTTTTAGAGAATTTTGTTTGTGGTGCCATCAAATAGATAGTGACACAGTTTATTTATTATTTCGGTCACATGGACGTAGATATAGTCACCGTGTCCTTTATATAAATAGTAAGATTAGAAATAGTGGTGTAATTAATTCTTTATATTGGATTTACCATCAATATATATCTAGAACACTATACAATGCTGCAATTGTTAATACATAGCGTGTACAATGTTGTTTGTTGTATTATAAACTAATTTTGCTTT
Source organism: Tachypleus tridentatus (assembly GCF_004210375.1). NCBI lineage: Eukaryota > Metazoa > Arthropoda > Merostomata > Xiphosura > Limulidae > Tachypleus > Tachypleus tridentatus. Next base: position 37,421,435 of record NW_027467782.1, read on the forward strand.
TAGTTCGTGATTTTAGTGAATTTTGGATAATTATATCTATAATATACAACACACAGTAGCAAGTTAATGTACTATGATGGTTTACCTGGTGTCGTCTCGTCAATTGACTACGACATTTTTAATTCAGGTATCTTTGGAATGCTTCTCACGTTGGATGATAATTATCTAAGAAGCACTGATAATGTGTAGAGTTCTCAAGAATAACAAATATTTTGATCAAGTAGTTATTTTATTTATATTGTGAGACTATGTAATATAAATATTTTTAATTATTGATACTCTTTTAAAATATTTCTTCAGGGCTTAGATAGTGAGGACGAATATCAGACATAAGTTTATAAGAAGTAGAAAAGGCAGAATTCTTTATTTTCGTGATGCAAAAAAATTGCTGAGTCGTTTTTTTATCTTCCATTGGAAGTTCTTTTAGATATCTGTATGGTGATTTAATAGTGCTAACTAAATTAAGGACATTGAGTTTACGTGATGGAATAGAGAAGTTAAGAGCTTTAGCTAGGATTGATTTACACTGATTATTTATGTTACAGTTACTTAGGTTAATAATCTGGTCACCAGGGTGAAACTAGGAATAAATGCTGTCAGTCAGTCAATTCAGCCTCAAAATTTTGGACATGTTCACGTCGAGGAATTTGTCTTCGGTCCATTGGTTCCACTTGTTTAATACATCAGTGTAGTCACATTGAACTTTTTAGTAAGTTGTCTGTTCTATCGATGTTTCGTTCGAAATGCTTGATACAACGTTTGTTCCACCAAACATGCCCACCCACTGTTTGTTTTTGAACGGGGGTTGGTAAGTGGTGTTGACAAGATGCCTCTATCCTTTTACTACTTGACGGACGGCTAGAGTAAGTAACCCTAGTGTAGCTTTGAGTCAAATTCAAAATAAACCAATAGTATTTTTTGATAAATTTGATAAGTTAACGTATTTTCCAAATTTCGTTTGGTTCTTTAAACTGGAGAAAATTTGGAATAATGTGTCGAATCTTGTATTCTGAGGAAAGCAAATTTCAAGGTTGAAGAAGTCCCGTTTTTCAGAGGCACATCATACAGACAACAGTTCATTTACGTATAGTCATATCAAAACATTAGCAATCAGTGTGATCTGAGAAAAACGATGTTTGACATTTAATAGCATAACTATGTTAAAGATGAAGAAATAGATTCATATAACAGAAGGGAAAAGAGATAAAGTTTTTATTATTTTACAGATTCCATCTTCATTTGCCATGTTATATTGTGAGTTTTGTTTACATAGTTGTATTTAATGGATTGTTTTGATTTTCAGAATTCTACCAAATGTACTACAACATAATTAGCTGAGATAAATTGAAATTTACCTGCTAAGTGTTAGTGGAAACAATAAAAAGATACAAAGGAGAAAAATGATTTTGTTCGTCTGTCAGTTTTATTTGATGAATCCAGAATATTGGGAATGTTTGATTAGTTGACACAAGCTTTATTTTGAAAAAAAACATGTAATATGATTCCCAAAACTGTTTGTTAGGCACCGTTTTGAAACACATTTAAGACTATACACATATGGAAAGTTATACCAGGTTATTGTACGTAGTCTAAAATATCTGGTTTCATAATATTTTCGATATAATAACTTTTTGTTTTCACATGACAGCTATTCTTGTTCAGTGCAACCTCCAATACGTGCAAATATTTTTGGTCATAGAAGCCTTGAAATGGTTATCTACCCCATGTTTCAACTCGGTTCATCTGCGTTGTATCATGTAAATAAGCAAGCACAACGCTTCACTGATACATACTCTACTATCAAAGCTGGCAGCTGGCTTCCTATCTACTGTAGAACACAACCTTCAACGTTGACAGAAAAGAAGCACCAGAAATGAGAAGTGTGAGGAGAGTAAAGTATCTATCGGAAATATATTTTCAGTGTAAGAAAATATCAACTTTGATACGATATCTTACCCAAAAACACATAATAACAGGAATCTCATTGAGAATCTCAGATTGACTCAGTGGAGGAACCTAGACGAGCACCCCTAGGAATGTGCCCTCAGGATGTTCTTGAAGTGTGACTTCGTTCCAAGAAGTGGGCGGTGTGAAGATAGCCAAATGATATTTCCGTTTTCAGCTTTTATTTGTATGTAGCAGCAGTAGTTTACTATTCATATAAATTACAATGATTTTTACTCGTTTCTTCCTAATTGAATTTCCCCCAAAGCTGCTCAGGGGCTAAGTTTTCTTGCCATTCATGAATTAGAAATGATAAAATGAAGGGGAATAAAAGCTAATCAACATCATGCTATGGGCGACTCTCACACAATGTTATTTGACAGTCACTTTTATAATGCTTCTACCGCTGCATAAATACATGCTACAATTTTTGCTCAATTAAATTCACTGTAAGTACAATATAAATATGCACCCTCAGTGGGGCTCGAACCACGAATCTATTCTTCGGTATAGAGTTGTTGTTTTTTTATTCTACATAAAATTTTTCTCTCCAAGTACCTGCTAAATAAATATTGGAAACGTCACAGTAAGCCTTAATACTTAGTTTTAATATACTGTTAACAACACAAGTTTGTATTGATTTTAATTCCTCTATTTTCATTCTGCTACTGTTTGTTGAAGCTCAGATCTCTTCAACTGAACCTTTTACATGATATTTGACCAATCTGTAAGAAAAGATTTGAATAAGGCATTGACACTTATTAAAAAACACAGAAATAGCAAGATACTATAATAGCTTTAAAGAACATTTTCAAACATATTTCTTGGTTATAATTCAAACATGATAGATGACGCTTTTCCACTTACATCGAAGGTTCGGAAGTTATCATTCGTGCGTATTCGATTTGCTCTTAAATACTCTACATTTTAAATGTTTCTTTTAGTAAAAAGTCGCATATTTTTAAGAGAGTTTGAATCTGTGTTTAACTAAATGATAATAAGCCAATACTTTGAAAGAACTAGCATCTTTCTGCGACTGAATAATACAATCACACCTTAAAATACTTTGTTTTCTCATATAATTATACACTAATTAAAAGCCTTCTTTAAAACTTTAAAAATGAGGAATAAATATTTTAAGTTAACTCGCACCTATGTTAGATTTAACTAGCACAAAATATCTGTAGAGTTTAGGACCCTTCTTGATTAACAGAGACTCCAATGTGTCAGTTAAGCTTCCCTACAATATCTAATTATTTTACATTTAACCATAAGTAGGGCTAGCATGCGAAACACAACCCTTTGGGTATTAAAACGTGGCATTAGTACTTGTGCACGTAAGGTATGTTTGGTTTCAACAGCTTCTGAGCGAGAAGTTAAGCACAGTATCAAACTTCATGTACACAGGATCTGGGGGGGGGTAGAGAAAAAACACTGATAGTAGACTCTATAAGAAAGTCTGACAACTATCCATTGTGTTTGGGTAATCTTCATGGCACTTTGTAACCACTCCCGTCGAAACTCGGAGAGTAAACGACTAATAAACCATTTCATAATTAGTTTCCCAATAAAAATCTACATTATACCTACTAAAACATGTTATCGTTGGAAACAGTCTTTACTTTGTAAATGAGCTCACAAAACATAACATTAAACGTATTTTTTTTGCTTTATTTGTTGTAACCACAAAATTGCTCAAATGTTATCTGTACTGAGCGCACCACATGTATAGAAATCCAGATTTTGGGCTTTGTAAGCCTTCAGATTGACAGCTGATCCACAAGGGCACAAAATATATTAGTTGTGGTTTTAGCACAGAATACTTAGGGCATCTTGGAAAGATTAAAATTTTGTTTTTCTTTTCTGGTAAAATATTTTTCCAACGTTTATTTTTAATTGTTTTTGACAACTGGTAACAGGTTTTACTTTTTATCTTCAACCAATCAAGAAAGAATGCTAAATGACGTGACAGAAACATTCTCCTTATTACAATACAGCTGACAGAAGTAGTAAAAAACATTTTCACAAATATTTTATATGAGTACATTGGAAGATTTGTTAAACTAAAACGCTAAAAACTGTTTTAATAATGAAATAATCTTAACAAACATTTCAAATTTATTTGTTGAAATATATAGATTAAAAAGATACACTTTTTTATAAAAAGTGTGTTTAAACCTACTGAACTTAGTAATTGATTAACAAAATATCACAATGAGCAAGTTAGTTTTTTATAAAAATTACGTTTCGACACATAGTATCGATGGTATTAGTCGAAATGGTGTAAATATAAAACTCAGATATTTTCTATTGTAAAGATTGTTATTGTAGTCAATATTATTCATTTATACCTTATTTGGCTTTGTTTTGCTTTCCTTAAGAGCAAATTTGCACAAATTGCCATACGAGTTGTGTTCACCACAGCAGTCGAATCTTTTAATTTAGTGTTACGAGATTTCAATCTTACCGATAAACAATCAGATGGAATAAGCTTATCACGAATGTTCTAGAACTGAATATTGGAAGTAAAATGGGATTTTGAGTTTAGTAAAAAGTTGTCAAGATGTAGAAAAAATTTTTAATCCTTTATCTCTGTTACGGTTTACTTACAAATCTGTATTAGAAAGAAGCCCTCTTGGTTCTCTATCTCCAGTATTGTATTGAAGTTAGCTGTTAAATGTTTCAGGTATAAGGAAGACTAATGTTTGCTACTATTGACAAAGATTAGTGAAGGTACAGCGACGTGCATGTATTTATCTGAAAGAATGAAACAGAACCACTAAACTCAACTTAGTATTAAATTTTATAAAAAAAATAAATGAAAGTTTCAAAAAAAATATTTAACGTTATTTTACAAACAATAAATTTTCAATCTTTGCATTTGTTTTGTTAAACATATACAATAGGATATTCGTTTCGTGCTCACCACAAATATCAAAACAAAGTTTTTAGGGTTCCAAACAAACCTTCCACTGATCACGTGACAGGGACTTTTGTCTTTAAGGCTATACTTTTACAGAAATATTCCTTAGTGACGTATTGAAGGGATATAAGCACGTTCTTACAAACTGTCAAATAATCCTATTGTAAACACTTGATTGTGTTTAAAAGCATTTACCATACATTTCAGGTTCTGTACAAATTACCTTGGCTATGGTGTAGAATTTCGTTACATGCAACATCAGGGTACATTGTACTTTACAACAAATTAAAATAGTTTATTTCATATTTATGAATCAGGGGAAATAATATATTTAATACTATTATTTATTATAGTCTGTTATTGCATTCCTATGAAACATAATGGGTGAAAGTTTCAGTTTCAAAAATGTAATGTCTAGTTTGAAATTTAAGTAATTAGTGATATTTTGAAATAGGTTTTCTTCCTGCCACTCAATACGATATTTCATATTTTTAACAGTATTTTAGACGGTTATTAAAATGATGTTTTACGCACCCTTGGTAAGATGGAAAGGCATTGGTTAAGTCCTATGAAAAATAAACGAAAAAAAGTTTCCCAAGCGATTGTTAATACTAAGATAACGTCAGATAATGCAAGTCGGTTGGTACACAAAGTATAGTAATGTAGTTGTGTTTGATACCTGTCAGTGTTTATTATAGGATATTATTAATCAAAGGTTAACGTTTTTAATACTAATGCATGACAAACGTGCTTTGTGGTTTTCTTATAAGAGAGCCACATCCGGTTATCTGCTAGCCCACTGAGGGGAATCGAAACACTATTTTTAACATTGTAAATCCGTACACTTACCGTTTTATAGCAGTGGGCATGGAAAACGTAGCCAGATAATTCCTCTCGGTAAATACATTTTGTAGTGTTATTTCTCTTCATTGTTTTTATTTGTTTAGTGAAAAACTCCAGGATGGTCTATCAGGAGTTATATCCGCCGAAATATTCCATCCCCAAATTCAAGAATTTGAATCTGGGCCACTCAGGTTCCCAGGAGGTACTGTGCATGCAGCAGTTTTGTATACTTCTCATTGAGAGAGAGAGAGAGAGAAAGAGAAAGAGAAAGAAAGAGAGAGGGAGAGTTTTGTAATCTGATGGTATGGAAAGGAATGTTGAACAAACAAAAGTTGAAAATAAAACTAACAAGTAATCTTGATATAAGTACCTAAATTACTAATAGTTGTAATAGAATGGCATAGACAGATATACAGCTTGTGGTGTTTGCATACCCGTTAGAACTGTAACAAGATTTTTAATACCCATAATAACAACACAAAACTATTAAATAAATTAGAAGACAACGCTTCGAAATTTTAAAATTTCTACATTTTGTACAAACAATCTTGAGATTCATTTTTACCTCGAATGGGTTTGTTGTTATCAGTTGAACTGATAGATAACGAGTGCGGCCAAGGTCATGAAAATAATTTTTTTTTGTTACAAAACAGTTGTGTTTACAACATTTAAACGAGATTGTATCCTACCCACTACTGGTTAGAGTGCAGGTGGTGTTACTTATTGGAAGATTTTACTATGTACATAAAGGAGTTTACCTTGTTAAAATTGTTTTTAGTTCAATAGAGAGGTTTATTTGGTAAAGCTCGTTTTCACGTTGCTCAATCCAAGTAGATTGCCAACTGGGATGGAGCCGTGCCTTAAATATAGGATTATAGTCCATGTATGGAACAGGCACAGCAGTGATAGTGCCAGAGCAAGTAGATTTAGCTGCAGTGCGAGTGAGCTCATTCCCATGAATACCAACGTGGTCTGGTATCCAGAAAAACTAGATAGCAGTGGATGTTAAAAGAGAAATGGTCTAATCGGTTTTGAATAATTAGCTAGAATAGGGTGAGAAGTGATTCAAAGCTAGCAGAGAACTAAACGAGTTATTATAAATTGTGAAATGTGAGTACTGCTTAGCTTCTGTGTAATCGAGGTCAAGAGAAATGGCATACAGTTCAAACAAGCCATGAAGAGCCCACACAGTCGCTAGATTTCGAACCATCTGTATAAATAGGAATGAAGAAGGTCCAAAAAGAATGTTTAGCAAATAAACAGTATTTCCAATCGGGAGCGTCTGCTTTCCTCAGATGACCTAAAAGATACATCAATTCATCCAAATGTGCTTGGATATAAAGGCGAAAAAAAAAAAGAGCAGTGACCGATCGTCTGTTCTAACAAGTGTGGTCCACTGAGGAAGGAAAACACATCTGCAGGTGAGCTGTTTTGGCAAGGAACGAAGTTTTGAAGCATATAGTAAAGATAGTTGCAAATGGCAGAGGTGCAAAGAAAGTTCATGAGATTGTAAAAGCTGATGTAGGGAAGTGCAGATAGCCAAGCGCAGAGTAAAATCTTTGATGACGAATGGGGTCCATAATCGAGTTTGGATTGAATAAGAGCACGATATATTTTTAAACATAGAACCTCGATCTGCTCCTGAAGTGGCAGAAGAGAAAACAAGAAGAATGCTTGGTGTTCTTGTATATTTGACCCATAGCTGCATTACATGTGGTTTCAGGATCAGCTTACGGTCAAAGATATGCCCCAGGAACCAAACAAGAGGAGCATTATCCCTGATCCTAAGGTCTTAGAGACTACTCGTCAAAGCAATTAGACAGTAGTTTGAAGAAATCTAGGGATCCTTCCCAGGCTTAAAAGAAATGTAGGACAATAGTTTGGCGCCAGACATTAAGTAAAACATTCTCTTACCAAATGTAGTTACAGTGCACATCATCAGGTCCAACTGATGAACTACCAGACCACTGAAAAGCCAGGCTCAGTTCCATTAAGGTAAAGGGACAACTATAGTCAAAAAACAAAATCAGCTTGAAAGGAAAGAGGTGATCGCTCTACTAGAGTCTTGACAGGTAAGAAGGTGTAGGAAGGAGTAGAAGTTGTAAATACTCGGCTAAAGATTGACGATGCTCCAAGTACCAGCTATTTCCTGACCATCAGAAAGAAAGATTTAGAGAAATAAAGTGTATTGCTCACTGACCTTTCGAAGCTTTGAAACCGGTGGTAAAAGATATGCTAGTTGTGAACTTTATCCAAAATTTCTTCTGACATTTGTAGCATTGGATAATTGGTTTTTGGTGTGTTTTTCCCGGTTCGGTCGTGTGTCTTTTGAAAAATAAAAAGCAACCGTTTTTTAATAATTTTTCCTGATCGTCTTTTTTGTTGACGGTTACAACTATTACGCTAAACTAAACTAAACTAACGTGGCAGGGGTTCAGTTTAGAGAGAGAGAAATCAGAAGAGTTCTCTCTCCAACTGGGGTGTTCAGGAACTTTGTAGTTCCTCTTCGTCCCCTTACGTGAGAAATGTTTTAAAATATCCATGGAGTTTTTACTTTATTTTTAACATTTCAAAAATATTTGTGAGTGAGAGGAAGGACGGGAGAACTGGACGAAAGCAGCGAAAGTGAAGTGAGCCAGACTTTAGCTCGAGGATGGAGAACCCTGGCGGCTGGCGAATTGGTTTTTTAAAATTTACTGTAATTGATTAGATACCCTTGACTGGGTAAACGGCCCTTTTCAGAATGAGGCTGGGACCTACAGATCCGATGCCAGAGATTTTGCTGTGGGGGGAAACGGGAGTACCCCGAGAAAACCCACTTTCACGGCCTGGGCGCCGAATAGTCTACCCAGACCGTGCCCGGAAGTAGCTGGGAAAGAAAACAAAACACAAAATTAATAAAAAAACAAACAAAAAAAACTGATGAACTACGTTGATGGTGTACGTGAAAACTGTTAGCTGCAGTCTTGTAGATCGGGTGGCAACTTCATCATGAACTTGTTTCCACACTTGAAGCCCATTGGTGCAACTGAGAAACGTGGCCTTGGTGGTGGAACTACTGGCTGTTCTTCGGTGAGTTGTTCTTCGCTGGTCTGTGATGCTTTGTTTCTTCTCGAGATTTTGGTTTGAGTTTTCTGCGTGGAGGTAGATTGTTTTTCAGTTTGTGCTGTCGCGTCGATGGTTATCTTCGTAATGGTTTGAGTCTGGCTGGTTGTTGAGTTCTGTGGAACTGGGATTGAAGTCTGGCAGGAACTGTCCTTTTTCTTTCTTGAACTACTGCAACTTGGCGTGTTGCCAACAATGGGTGTTGTCTTCTTCTGAGTCGGGTTGTCTGAATCCGTCTTCGTGTTTCTTCTAATACGGTCTGGACTCGGCGGTATTTTGGTATTTTCCTGTTGGAAGATTTCCGTTGGTTGTTTACGATATCTGGGTGCTTGGTTTGAACCATTCTTGAGTTGTCGTCGATGTGGGCGTTCGGCTCTAAAATGAAATATATGATAATAGCAGCCATCTCGTAAAATACAGTCGGCACTGTACTTCGATGTTGTCACTATCTTCATGAAGTGTGTGGGATGATTACTGTTCTTAGAATAAATTCGATGAACTGCGTATACTTTGGCTTGTATTTGGGGTTCTATGGTTTGTCTAATTTCTTCAGGTTGAATTGATGGGTCGACGCCCCTGAGGAATACAGAATAAAGATTGACTGGACTTATCGTTGGGGAACAACTTACTTTAAATTCAGTGTTCCATGGCTGGCACAGATAGGTTTGGTCTGCAATAGTGGCTGGTTGGATGAGGATTCCTCCCCGGCGTAAAATACGGGTCCTGGACGGTTCGATGGTTGCCCCAGGCTTGGCTCGGGCGATCAACGTGGCGACTTGGTACGGCGTGAGGTTCGGCGGTAAGCCGTCGACGATTACAGGCGGCACTAACGGCCTGACTGCCGAGGATGAACGTTTCGTTTTGAATAGCATATTGGCACGTCTGACTTGCTCGGTGGCTAGCTGTAAACTTGGGCAAAATTCAGTCAGCGTTTAAATTGCGCGCTGCAGGATTGAAAAGTAGGCATAGTCTAATGGTTTCCTCGTTACTTCTTATTCAATAGAATGTATCTATAAACAACTATTACGCTGTTCACTCACAAAGTTTTATCAACTTTGTTGGATTGAACGAGATATATTGAGTCGCCTGTGACGGCCGCGCTTCTCGCGACAGCTATCGAGTTCGCAAACCAAAATGCTATTGGCTACTTTTCAATCCTGCAGCGCGCAATTTAAACGCTGACTGAATTTTGCCCAAGTTTAGGTTTAGGGTTTTCGAGAGACCTGAGCTAGTCACCGAGCAAGTCAGACGTGCCAATATGTTATTCAAAACGAAACGTTCATCCTCGCCAGTCAGGCCGTTATTGCCTCCTGTAATCGTCGACGGCTTACCGCCGAACCTCACGCCGTACCAAGTCGCCACGTTGATCGCCCGAGCTAAGCCTGGGGCAACCATCGAACCGTCCAGGACCCGTATTTTACGCCGGGGCGGAATCCTCATCCAACCAGCCACTATTGCAGACCAAACCTATCTGTGCCAGCCATGGAACACTGAATTTAAAGTAAGTTGTTCCCCAACGAAAAGTCCAGTCAATCTTTATTCTGTATTCCTCAGGGCGTCGACCCATCAATTCAACCAGAAGAAATCAGACAAACCATAGAACCCCAAATACAAGCCAAGGTATACGCAGTTCATCGAATTTATTCTAAGAACAGTAATCATCCCACACACTTCATAAAGATAGTGACAACATCGAAGTACAGTGCCGACTGTATTTTACGAGATGGCTGTTATTATCATATATTTCATTTTAGAGCCGAACGCCCACATCGACGACCACTCAAGAATGGTTCAAACCAAGCACCCAGATATCGCAAACAACCAACGGAAATCTTCCAACAGGAAAATACCAAAATACCGCCGAGTCCAGACCGTATTAGAAGAAACATGAAGACGGATTCAGACAACCCGACTCAGAAGACGACAACACCCATTGTTAGCAACACGCCAAGTTCCAGTAGTTCAAGAAAGAAAAAGGACAGTTCCTGCCAGACTTCAATCCTAGTTCCACAGAATTTAACAACCAGCCAGACTCAAACCATTACGAAAATAACCACTGACGTGACAGCACAAACTGAAAACAATCTACCTCCACGCAGAAAACTCAAACCAAAATCTCGAGAAGAAACAAAGCATCACAGACCAGCGAAGAACAACTCACCGAAGAACAGCCAGTAGTTCCACCACCAAGACCACGTTTCTCAGTTGCACCAATGGGCTTCAAGTGTGGAAACAAGTTCATGATGAAGTTACCACCCGATCTACAAGACTGCAGCTAACAGTTTCCACGTACACCACCAACATAGTTCATCAGTTTTTTTTGTTGTTTTTTTCCCAGCTACTTCCGGGCACGGTCTGGGTAGATTATTCAGCGCCCAGGCCGTGAAAGTGGGTTTTCTCGGGGCACTCCCGTTTCCTCCCACAGCAAAATTTCTGGCATTGGACCTGTAGGTCCCTGCCTCATTCTGAAAAGGGCCGTTTTCCCAGTCAAGGGTATCTAATCAATTACAGTAAATTTTAAAAACCAATTCGCCAGCCGCCAGTGTACTCCATCCTCGAGCCAAGGTCTGGCTCACTTCACTTTCGCTGCTTTCGTCCAGTTCTCCCGTCCTTCCTCTCACTCACAAATACACCACTACATTTTTTTGAAATGTTAAAAATAAAGTAAAATTCCACGGATATCTTAAAACATTTCTCATGTAGGGGACGAAGAGGAACTACAAAGTTCCTGAACACCCCAGTTGGAGAGAGAACTCTTCTGATTTTCTCTCTCTAAACTGAACCCTGCCACGTTAGTTTAGTTTAGTTTAGCCCAAGTTTATTTTTCAACATGCCTCCACAACAAGCGTCTGGAAAAGCTGTGAAGAAGGCCGGAAAGGCCCAGAAAGCCGTACGAGCTGGAGACAAGAAAAGCGAAAGAAGAGGAGGAAGGAGAGCTTCAGTATTTACATTTACAAGGTTCTCAAGCAGGTCCATCCCGATACTGGAATCTCCAGCAAAGCTATGTCTATCATGAATAGCTTCGTGAACGACATTTTCGAGAGAATTGCTGCCGAAGCTTCTCGTCTGGCTCACTACAACAAGCGATCAACTATCACGAGCCGGGAGATCCAAACTGCAGTGCGTCTGCTTTTACCTGGAGAATTGGCCAAACACGCCGTCTCCGAAGGGACCAAGGCTGTGACTAAGTACACCAGTTCAAAGTAATGTGTTCTTCTTCTATTTTCAATTCAAACGGCCCTTTTCAGGGCCACCACATCTTGAAAAGGAGAAAGTCACATCGAATCTATTTCACTATTAACAGTTCAAGCATGCTTTCTCTATAACCATGCTTATAACGTGCGAGTAGAAATACACACATTATTAGAGAGTTTTGTTCCATTCCCACCTCTATGCTCTCAGTGAGTATTTTTCGTTTGTAGTTAAGTGAATAAAGACAGACAAACGAACGTATACACACCCAGCCAATACATGTCGTCACCGAAAGGTACAAGATAATTATGATAATAACAAGAAAACAACAGCTACTCATTATTTAAGAAAGCAAAAAAGAGAGAATGACAGAGGTTTAATCGATACACGGAAATAGTTATTTCATTTAGAGTGACATCCATTACATGTTTAATATCCATGCGCTTGGGAGAAAACGAAATAGTGTCTGAGGGACAGAGCAACAGAGAAATTGTCTCTCAGAAGGTTTGTTTAGAATTAAGCACAAAGCTACTCAATGGGCTATCTGTGCTCTGCCCACCACGGGTATCGAAACCCGGTTTTTAGTGTGTAAGTCCGCAGACATACCACTGTGCCACTGGGGGGCCTCTATTAAGGAGCATAAATCATATTAGTTATTAATAACTAGTAAATCTAATAGTAAGGCACACTATTCAGCCGTATATGCATGTGCATACGGAATAGATTTCTCCATTACATTTGTGAAAGGCTCAGTACACTTCACTAACTAGTAAGGAGGCATACAATTTATATGGGTGGCTAGTAGTATAATACTGTTGCGAAAGAGTTAATTAATGAAGGAGCCCCGAGTTATTTTCCTTCGACCAATTGTGATTAAAACTAAAATGTAATTAAATGCAGTACTAATTGAAATTAAACTAAAGTTACGAATCATTAAGTATAATTTGAAAACGAGCATATCTATAACAGCACAGGGAAGAAATAAATAAAGTCGCACTACATTACTTTCTTTTCTCGAACGTTCGTTAGACTACAAATCTGAGCATGAAACGTTTTAAGAAATTTTTTACCATTTCACTCGCTCGATATAACAAGTGTTGTTACGAGCGGAATGAGTGTTTTGTTTGTTTTTCTGTAACGACTTATATGGCAAACTCTTTATCAGGAGATGGTGGCCCTGAAAGGGCCGTTGATTTTGTGATATCACACAAAATTGGAAAAGAAGCAGCTTACTTATTTCTTTCCTGCCACCTTCTTGAAGCAGCCTTTTAGGGGCGGCTTTGGCCTTCTTGGGGCTTTCGGTTTACTGGCTGCAGGTTTCTTTGCTGGCTTCGCCACTTTCTTTGGTTTTGCCTTTGCCTTGGGTTTTAGCAGCTGTCTTTGCTTTCTTCTCAGCTACTTTCTTGGGCTTACTCGGGGCTTTACTTTTCTTTGCAGTCGTTCCTTCTTTCTTGGTTTTTTTCACCACCTTCTCTTTGCTCTTTTGAGCACTCAGCTTGAAGGAACCCGTAGCTCCTTTTCCTTTAGTCTGTGTGAGAATGCCACTATTCACTGCTGATCGAAGATACTTCTTGATAAAGGGTTCATCCGCTCCACGTCGAGTTTATAGTTGGCAGCAATGTACTTTTGATAGCCTGGAGAGAAGAACCTCCGCGTTCTTTGAGAGAAGTAATGGCAGTGATTACCATTTCGGATACCTTAGGATGTACGGGTGCCGTTCTCGGTTTTTTCGCTTTTGTTTGCTCACCTTCTTAGGAGAAGGAGCCGTGGTAGGCGCCGTCGCATCAGCCATTTTTAAAGCTTTTTTATTTATTAATCTTTCTACTCGGTTGAAAAATACGAGCACAAGCACGTGAAGACCTTAAGTAAAGAGAGAGCGGCCGTAATTGAGAGCTTCATCTAACTGAGAGAAGTCAGCTGGGGTCGCCATTTCTCGCGTCTGAACGTATCATCCGGCTGTGTTTGTTCACACAATTCTGGGTTCCTTTTGAGAAGTTTCGAATTTCCAAAATTTTTCCTAAGGTCTACTAAACGAAAGTTCGATCTTTCTTCTATAGATAGGTCTATCCACGATTCGTCAATGGTGGCATTTTTTACCATAAAAACGTGCACCAGTGCGAATGAGAAGCTTCTTTAGGATACAGAAGTTTTTCTAATCGTTTCTCAAGTCACATCATAGAGTGTTTCAAGTAAACAAAACATTTCACATCGAATATCTATATCACACACCCTCAAATGAAAGTAGAGTATTTGTAAGAGAGCATTATATCATCGGAATATCACGTTAGAAACGAGGCAGTCTCTAACACGTCGTCATTTCATGTTGGGTAGTGCTAAGTGCAGAAGCTTGTTCCACGCTACAAAGAAATTCTCCCGAACAACACAGAAAAGTAGTTTCTATTCCTTATTCAGAAATTGTTTTCGATCCTTATTATCGTAAACAGTGCATTACAAAGAATATTCAAACAGCAAAACGATTACAGGCCACCTAAGCCAGTTTGAAAGCAAACTGGTGAGAGTTCGTGACAAATGAGAAACGAAACTAGTGTTCGTCGATACAATCATATAACACATATTCGATTTCAATAAGATGCCTTGAATCGTTAATTTATTTCTTTTATACTTCCTCTGAAGGTTGATTAATATATATAATATTTATATATATAGAAATAACGATGCAGTTTTGAAACGCAGTGTTCTTGGCTTCGTCGACCTTTCTGACATCATTAATTAAGGAATATTTTATTGTAGAGTCTATGTTTACACACATTTTTCGGAGATAGAAAACTTTAGAGTGGTATCTAATAAGCTTGCAAGTTTCATCTTTTGAATAGAAATTAACAATTGAGCAAGACATTCATTCGTCTCTCTAAGTGTATGTGTACTCAATAAGCGTAACGCTTCTTCATTGGCGAGTGTTATTTCTATTAATAAGATAACGGATTTACCCCTAACATATTTTATCTACCTGTTTCTCTAAATGATGTATAAAGTAACATGCACACAGAGTAAACTTGGAAATGAACACTAACCAAACAATTCCTAATTACGCACTACCAGTTCTTATAACATAAGTTATTTCACTAAAGTTAACTTGCAAAGCATAATGTTTATCCTTAACTTAACAGATATATATATATAACGTTTCCGAGTGAGGGAGGTAGAAATCGTATTGTGTGAAAAGGAGTTAGCTAGTAAGCAATTTGTGTACTTGAGAGAATTATAAGAAGTACGAAAATGTGGTATCTCTTCATTAGGAGGTGGTGGCCCTGAAAGGGCCGTTTTTTTGTTATAAAGTGAATATTTAACCTCCGAATCCGTACAGAGTGCGACCCTGTCGTTTCAGAGCATACACTACATCCATGGCGGTCACAGTCTTTCTTTTGGCGTGCTCCGTGTAGGTAACAGCATCACGGATTACGTTTTCCAAGAAAACTTTCAAAACACCTCGGGTTTCTTCGTAGATGAGACCAGAGATGCGCTTTACACCGCCTCTGCGAGCTAGACGTCTGATGGCTGGCTTCGTGATACCCTGGATATTGTCTCTGAGAACCTTACGATGACGTTTTGCTCCACCTTTACCGAGACCCTTGCCACCTTTTCCTCTTCCAGACATGGCGTAAATGTAGAAATATTAAAGAATAATCTCTGCTCGAACAGCTCAAAAAACGAAAACAACCACTATCGGTAACACTATATAATCTTAGCGCGGCCCTCTCGGAAAGCTCCTCGTCGCTTAACGTTGAACAGCAAAACTGTGATCATAGAAACTGAAAACATTTATTGAGAACTAACTAAGAACCATCAAAGAAATGTGTTGGATCATATTATTATTTATTTTTACCGAAAACAACTTCCATCTAGATATTCACGAGGTTACTTGGTGGACTGGACAAAATGTACATGTACTTCTCGAAAGGAAATATGTCCCAGCAGAATAACGATGTAAAATAAAATTAAAAATATAAATAAAAATAAAATAAAGATTCTTACACATATCTTTCAGACGATAAGAAAGTACCATCAGTAAGAATTATATTTCATTCGAATATTGGTAACGTATTGCTATACCGTTTTGTTTGAGTATTACAATCCAAAGTTGCTTCAGAAACCAAAAAGTGGTGCAAACTAGGATTGAGAATCACAACTCTTTCCTCAAAGTGAGGAAAAAAAAAGTGAGGAAAAAAAAGTGAGGAAAAAAAAGTGAGGAAAAAAAAAGTGAGGAAAAAAAAGTGACTTACCTGTGTAAATCCATTCCTTATTATACGTAATCAAAAGGTGTAAGAAACATGAAATCCAGTTAGCGAAGAAAACTGAACGTAGATTAGAACTTTAAAGCACTTTGAAATGAATAAAATACAAAGCATGTCGTATGAATACAATATTTAAAAGAGACACAAAAGCATAATCACATATCTAACTATATGGGAATGACACACAATATTCGCACCACATCCAAAGACCGTACAGAGACGCATTGACATATTCACATTATATTCAAGTATGGAGCAGAGAAACGGTATCGGATATCCATATGGGAACGGCTTACAATATATCCACAAATCGCACACAGAAACGTTATCACATCCAAATAGGAAGGGTGATAATTTAAAGGAGACACAAAAGCATAATCACATATCTTACTATACGGGAATGGCACACAATATTCGCACCACATCCAAAGACCGTACAGAGACGCATTGACATATTCACATTATATTCAAGTATGGCGCAGAGAAACGGTATCGGATATCCATATGAGAACGGCCCACAATATATCCACAAATCGCACACAGAAACGTTATCACATCCAAATAGAAAGGGTGATAATATTCGTACTATCCCGATAAAGCATAGAAACGGTAGCACATATCCATAAAATACATAAACTGCTTTTGAGAAGAATCGTGCAAAAGACTTCCAACTGTGAAAACAATTTTATCTCAAAGTTATAAACTCAATACGTTCGAACAATTACCAAAATTACGCGGGATTTTAAAGCAAACATTTATAAACTTCAGTGTAATCAAGCTATAATACGGTTTAACCAATAAAACAAAAGTATAGACAGATAGTTCATTCGGACGTAGGAGAGATATCACCTAACGATATTTTAACCAATAAAACAACGAATAGTTAATTCGGACGTAAGGGAAAACAATTGTATATAAAAAGCAGGAAGAGGTCCTTTTAGAAAACTCCAAATATAATTTCACTCGAGTGAGAAAGTTCTCAAATGTCAGTTGTTTCGTAGAATCCGCAGTCACAGAGCAAGCAAGATGTGTTGAACTGTGCTTTCATGCTGTTTAAAACGTAAGGACCTATCACGCCAGTAATCCCACCGGTTTCTACGGTAATTGTCGACTGACTACCGCCTAACTTTACGCTGCTACAAGTAGCCACATTCTTCGCCAAAACCAAGCCGGGCGAAACCGTCGATGCGTTTAGAACCTGAATCCTTCGCCGGGGGGAATTCTTATCCAGCCGTTTACAGCCGCTGATTAAGTATACTTATGTCAACCACGAATCACTGAATTTAACGTCAGTTCTTCCCCACTAAAAGTCCTGCTAGCCTTTTCTCTGTGTTCCTTAGGGACGTCGACTCAACCATTGAATCCAATGAAATTCAACAGGCCATTGAATGTTAAATCCAAACCAAGTTAAATGCCGTACATCGCATATACTCCAAACACACCATTCTGCTCACCTTTTTCATCAAGATAGTAACAACCTCGAAGTACAGTGATGACTGCGTTTTAAGCAACGGGGGTTTGTATCACATATTTCATTTCAGTGCCGAACGCTCACGTCGCCGCTCCACCACCTCGTGGTTATATAAAACTTCCAGACGACATAAACAATCAACGGACGACTTCCATCAGTCAAGCACCGATTTACCGCTTAATCCAAAACCAGTCAGAAAAAATACTCAAAGATATTCATCCAGCTCTACATCGACACACCCAACCTCCACTGCCAGCAACATATCTGGACTTACTGATCCAAAGAAAACATGCGACAAATCCTGCCAGACGACAGCTCTAATTTCATGTAATATAACCTTAAGCCAGACACAAACCACGTGAACTAAGACTACAGATGCATCAGTCTAGACGGACTTCAAGATTACAAACACTCAGAAGTCACAAAGTAAGACAGCAAGAAGACATAAATCACCTCAGGCCACAGAAGAACAACATATCCAAGAAGTACAACCAGATAACTCACGTTCGTCCTCACCACTTCTCTGCATCTCTGAACCCAAGTCCAAACCGAAGCGAAGCGCAAGTGGTTCATCTAAGCCAGGGGTGTGCAACAGGCAGCCCGCGGGCCACAACCCGGCCCGCCAAGCCATTTAGTGTGGCCCTAGTTGTTGTAATCTAACCATGTGGCCTGATCTGTAATCCAACGCAAATGGAATATTTTTAAAAGCATCGATCCTACGGGATTCCCAGGCTTCGACTCGACAAACTTCTAAAATTATCTTTGCTAGAGAGGAGCAGGCCGAATTCGATTGGTCGGCCTCCTTAGGGCATGAATAGGTGACGTGCACTAGCACTATTGTCTACGACTCAACGTCATGTCCTGAACCTCGCCTTCGCCCGCTGGCGACAATTTTCCCTAACCTCTGCTGTCCGTCATTCATTATTGGTGAAAATTTTATTACCTTTTACAGTTACTACAAGAGATTGAAGGTAAATTGATTATTATTTAGCATATTGTTGTGACTTTACTGAATTTATTAAGATTTTTGCTTTCAGATGCATCTGATTCTATGTACAGTGTGACCTCGTTATTCGCGGGGGTTACGTTCTTTACCCTCCCGCGAATAGCGAAAAACCGCGAATATTGGACGCAGTTTTAAAACGTATATGTATGCGATTATATACTATATGAAATGCTTCCCAAACACTAATGATACTTATACTCATTGATGCAGTAATAATGTAACAATATTGCATACTGTTATGTATTTCACTAAATTGTACCGTGCGTTACCGGGCTGTGCTTTGCCGTTTGCGTTGTTGGGGAAGCTGAGGCAGTCAGCCAATAGCAGTCCAATCTTGTTTGGTGAAGACGACAATTGAAAAAACGGCTTGATTGAGTAAATACAACAGAAATCTCCTCGAAAAGCCCTTTCAGTCTCTGTGACCTACAAAAACGCAGTTCGCGCATAACCCGCGAATATGAGGGGCCGCGAATGGCGAACCGCGAATAGGCGAGGTCACACTGTATTTTGCTATTCTCAATTAATTTAAGTACCGGAAGGCTATGATCGGGATGCCAATTTAGAAACATGTGTTTCTGTCCATAAGAGGTTCCATGTGTAAATAAATTCTATGTTTTTTCTACTTTGCTATTTTCGTGAGAATAATTTTTGTTTTGATTTCAGGGCTAGTAAAATGTCAGCAGTTAAGAAACGAAAAATTGATGATGAGGGAAGGTTATTCAACAGTGAATGGTGCACAAAATATCTTGTTGTCCCACATAATCAAGGTGTTGTCTGCCTCGTCTGTCAAACTACAATTGCAGTCATGAAAGAGTACAATATTAAGCGACATTACGCAACTAAGCACTCCTCCCAGTTTGATGAAATTGTTGGTCAGGCACGAAAGGACAAAATTGAACAAACATCCATTGAAAAGCAACAAGGTGTTTTTACCACTTTCAAGAAAAATTCAGAACTGGTGACAAAACTGAGTTTTAAGCTTTGTGAATGTATGGCAAAAAAGGGAAAGCCTTTCAGTGATGGAGAATTTATTAAAAATTGTTTAACAATATTCACAGAATATGCATGTCCAGAGAAAAAATATTTGGTGGAGCAAACTAGCCTTTCCCGCTTTACTGTCTCACGCAGGACAAAAGATCTTTCAGAGGACATCAAAGAAACTTTGAAAGAGAGATTGAATTCGTGTGAAGCTTTCAGTTTGGCTTTGGATGAAAGCACTGATATCAATGACACATCCCAACTTGTCATTTTCATCAGAGCTGTTACTGCAGGCTTTGATGTTTTCGAAGAGTTTTTAGATATGGCAAGCCTTTCCTCCACAACCACAGGACAGGATATTTGTGAACAAGTGCTTAAGGTTGTAGAAAAGTTTGAACTGAATCCTTATAAATTATGTGGTGTTACAACAGATGGTGCTCCTTCCATGACAGGTAGGACAAATGGATTCACCAAGAAATTTCTAACTGCAATTGGAGCACAAGACGTAGTTGTAAGCCATTGCATTATTCACCAAGAGAGCTTGTGCACCAAAGTTCTGGATTTTGCAGAAGTCATGAAAAATGTCGTCCAATGCGTAAATTATATTCGAACACGAGGATTAAATCATCGACAATTTAAAACTTTTTAGATGAGCTGGACAGTGAGTATTCAGATGTTTTGTACTTCTCTGCTGTACGTTGGCTTAGTAGAGCTGCTACTTTGAAGAGATTCTGGAATCTGCGAGAGGAGATTAAGTTCTTCATGGAGAGCAAACGTCAGAATGTGGACTTCTTGAGCAATGAGAACTGGCTGAATGACTTAGCATTCCTCACAGACATTACACAGCATCTGTCTGATTTAAACTTAAAACTACAAGGGAAAAGTCAACTTGTGAATAAGTTGTTTGAGCATATTTGTGCTTTTGAGAAGAAATTGGAACTTTTCCAGGTTCAGTTGAGAAGAGCCATATTAACCCATTTTACATGTCTTGCAACCAGGAAACTGGAATTTCCTAATCTGGATTGCACCAAATATGGAACCAGTGTACAAAAGCTGCGTGATGAGTTTGCAAACAGATTTCCAGATTTCAGACAAACTGAAATTAGATTGAAATTGTTCGCTCAACCTTTTGATTTGGCAGTGGAAGACAGTCCTGATGATTGCCAAATGGAACTCATTGAACTGCAGGCTGACATGGACACTAAAAGGAAATTCTCTGAAAACAGTTTGCTAGACTTTTACAAACTCTGTGTACGTGAAAAGTTTCCCAATTTGTCCCGTCATGCACAAAGAATTGCCTCCCTTTTGGTAGCACCTACTGCTGTGAGCAATTTTTCTCCAAAATGAAGCTCATCAAAATCAAATGTAGAAGTCAGCTGACTGATGAACATTTGACCAGTCAGTTAAGAGTGGCAACCACTTCTGTCAAAGCTGATATTGACAAGCTCTGCAAGGACTCTAAATTTCAAGTGTCGCACTAAAATGATCACTCATGCAAAAATATAAAATATTATTGCTTGCATTTTGAGAATTTTTTTAATTTATTGTGCATGTACACGAATAAGCTTGTTTTTAAGTGGCCCCGCTTGATTGATGAAGTTGGTTATATGGCCCACCGACGAAAAATGTTGCACACCCCTGATCTAAGCCATCAACCAGCTAGCTACTTTACAGTTCCGCCTTTAGCCTTATGTGTTTTAATGCATTATTAACCTTGATTTTCTTTCCTTCCAGCTACTTCCGGGACGGTCTGGGTAGATTAATTGGCGTCCACGCCGTGAAAGTGATTTAGTCACCAAAATATTTGAAATATACAACTTAAAAAAAAGCTAATGCAGACATTCTAATCATGTTATAAATTTTAAGTAAAGAAAACTAAAATGTTAATAGACTTTACATACTTTTCTTTACCACAAACACATACACAAAACATTAAAGGAATAGCTTTATACTTCAAGAATAACATAACCAATATAATATAAATAGAGAAAAATCAAACCATCTTTTATAACATCTACACGAACAATAGAACAACAGTAACGATCACAACTATTCCCTATCAAAAATATTGGCATAAATTATCTATAATAATACATGTAAAGAAATTCATTACCATAAATTATAGGTAATTTAAATACTCCAAAGAAAGACTTAAATAGAAACTCACAAAGAAAAGTGGCTATATTATACTTATTTAAAAACGAGCTGTACATTACCGCTGTTTGTTAGTTTTTGAATTTTGCGCAAAGCTACACGAGGGCTATCTGAGTTAGCTCTTGGGCTACTCTTTTACCAACGAATAGTTGGATTGACTGTCACATTATAACGCCCTCACGGCTGAAAGGGAGAGCATGTTTGGTGCGACGGGGATTCGAACCCGCGACCCTCAGATTACGAGTCGAGCGCATTAACCACCTTGTCATACCAGACTATTACAGTTGTCACACATCATTTCACTTTCACTTGCCAACAAATCTATAAAGTACTTGACTTAATAATAGTCCCCTTCTTTTAACTGAAAATAGATTTCATTGTTCATCACAAACTCCTAAGCTACCACTTCTCCACATCATGCACATGAAAAAGGGATGCACTAAAAGTCGGAACAGGAATTCGATACTAAAAGGTTGGCTGGTTGTTTGGCAATTTATGTCGCAAAGCAACTAAGGTATTTACGCCAAACAACCGGTAATTAAAGTAAAATTATTAAAATTCGTAAAAAGGAATCATGTTAAAACAAAACAAAGTTCAATTTTTGAATTAAAAACCTAAATAGCATTAAAAATGTCAATGGGCCTTAAAAAACTAAAAACATTTGTAAAGTGGACAGTGTCACCATCGCCAATGACACTGTCCAGCGTTAGGGATAAACCTGTGAACAAAACATGTCTAAAATGGTGTCGTCGTTACGAATCTCGACAAATCTATGTGGGATCTGCCATGGGTTGTTGTGGTTCAATGGCTGTACTCAGAATCCCCTAATTTCGAACCATCCGTATAAAGGGGAATGGAAGGATGGTTCGAAAGTTCTTCAGCAAATAAAGATGATACTTCTAATTGGGAGCGTCTGCTTTCTTCAGATGACTCGGGGATAGCAATAAGTCATGGTGGAATGAGCTGAAAAATGGATACAGCAATGCCATCTAAAAAAAGACCCAATTTATCTAACTGCACCTGGATATATAGGCCAAAAGAACAACGGCAGATCTTCTGTTCTAAAAGCATGACCCACTGAGGAAGGAAAACACAACCTCATGTGGGATAATGTTTGAACTTTTGAAGCATACAGTAAAGACAGTTGCAAATGGCAGAGATGTGGAGGAGGTTCATGAGACTCTATGTACAAACTGTGGACTGGGAGGTGCCGAAAGCCCCGTGCAGAGCCGAACTCCCTGAGGATCAAAGATAAGCCACAAGAACTTTGCCTCAGGAAGTACGAATTCACTAATACGGAGTTCACGATCACGGTGAATACCCCGTTGATGGCAAAAGCGCATTCAAACTATTTTATAAGTAAAAGTGTTAATACCCACACCAGCCGTTTTGAGATACATTTTCACTTCAAGTGGATTTCTCGTCATCAAGAATATACTAAACAGTATGGTGAAAAGGAAGGAGTGGAACTCTCCCACGAAAACATAGAATACGATCCAGGCAAAAGCTTAGTAACAAAATTTTGTCTCAACTGTGTCTGGGGTCGTTGGGGTAGATCTGACAACAAATCACAACTGACCTGCCTAACTTTTGATAAATAATATGATTCGTTAATGAAGGATAATATCAAAACTGTAACAGATATTACTTTAATTGATGAAGATATAACAATTCTTCATTGGAAACATAAACATGAATATGTGCCTCAGAAAGATTAAACTATCGCCACATCCTCGTTTGAAATTGTGTGATACATTAGAGAAGTTTGATTTGTCTGTTTTGTGTTATGGTACAAACGGAATTGTTTACATTTCAGATGGCTTTAACGATCCACCTCCAAGTGATTATCTTGGAGAGTTTACAGACGAGTTGGATGGACACTATATAACACTGTAAGTCAGCGGTGGTCCAAAAAACTATGGTTATTTGCGCAACGACGAAAAGTTTGTTGTAAGATCAGAGGATTTAATTTTATCGACAGTAAAAAATTAAACTTTTCATCAATGAAATTTATAATAACTAATATATTCCATTCAATGACTAACCATAAGATTTACAGAAATTTAAGTATCACTAACAACAAAGAAGAATTAACGTCCACTTTTACCAAACGACACATCCAGTCAAACTTTAACACCCTTCTCTATAAATACTGATTTATTTTTGAACCTATGGAACTTACTCCTTACCGTGGTCTATAGACCGAAAAAGTGCATGTGCGGGGTCTAAAGGGTAGTTTCTAAGTGTGATCAAACATTATTTAAATAAGGTAAGCCATATTACAATGCTTTGACATTAGAGTTCGAGATGCATTGCATTTACTACACCTTTTTACATGTCCAGTGTCAAATCAAATGATAAATCATAGTTTGTAAGTAGAGTTTTAACTTGTCATTGTGAAGTAATTTATGATATTTCTGTAAATACTGATTGATTTTAAGGTGAATTCCAACCTTTATACACATAAATAATGCAAAACATTCCTATCATTCAATTTGTCGACGGCTTGCAACTACATTTTCATAACTATTTACAGTCTGATTTTTCATCATTGACGATTTTATGAATAAAAGTGAATAACATAAACGAGTGTCTCAACTTCTTACACGTGAAAGTCACCATTTGAACTGATCAGTGGTTTATATTGTACAGAATCCAGTTCATCAGAAAGGATAGAGAAATGTGTAATTTTACTTTAAATTCTCAATATATTTTTGTTAAAAAATGTCAGAGACAAATCCCAGTTAAGTGTTTTACCAAGACAAATGTTTCCATCACATATCAAATATTTTGAAAAAGTTTATCAAGACACAACGAGACAACCATCTGGTTACGTACTCATTGATTAGAAACCAGAAACAGATCTGTCTCAGGACCGGACTTTACCAAAAGATAAATTTATAGTGTAAATACCAATGTAATTTGATAACATTGTTTAACTGAATATATACTAATTTATTGAAATGATAGCAATTGCAGTAGAAGTAGAATGTTTTTATCTAAAGATTAAGCTACACATAAATAACTTACACTCAAATGTTTAATCACTAGATGTATAAACGTGTTTTTGTTTAAACAATCGCTTTCAAGTAAACATCTTTCAACTGGGTGACGTGTCACATTCATAACATTACATGAAAATCTGGTAATGTCGACTGTCCATATCTGTGGAATATGGCGAAACTATTGAGAATTACACCAAAAGTTGCTCCGTGGATTAAAGAATTAAATGAATAATTGCCAGAGTTAAAACTGACTTTGTCTTGAGTATTTGTGAGTGTGTTTTAAATGTTTTAAAGGGAAGTGTTTCAATGACGAACATACAAAACCAGAAACTTAAATGATAAAGATCATTATCGAGAGAGTTGGTTGACAAAGAAACATAAGTTAAACAGAAAAGAAACTTACTGATACAAAAAGGAGGGTTTTTACCATTACTCGTAGGACTATTACTTTCATTATTTGGTGGTTTGACAAAACGGAGTATTGGTAAAGTTGCTGCAATATAAAAATATGGCAAAAATACTGGTTCTGATTCCTGAAGAACTGGTACATTCTTTTTATAAATCCAGGTTTATGAAAGGCCAGTACTCAAATTATTAAACTCTGTAGATGATCATATGAAGTTAGTCATACAAAATGATACATTACAAGCAGGTGGTAAAGCAACTGTAACAACGTCATCAGACGTCATCACAAGTCATGGAGCCAATTATAATTAAAGTGGAATCACCGACTCGTTACAGTTTAGAGATCGTCGAGAGTATTTCTTAGAAACGTAAATTGAAAACTGAAATTATATTAAACTTGATATGTTCCAGTGGGGATTTAACGTGAAATATCGTGTAGAATTAATGATTACAGGAAAAATATATTCCAGAAATAAATACGATCGACCTCATCAACGACATGCTAGATAAACAAAAGAATTTAAACTCTTCAGCATATTTTTCAAGAAGTTGTTGAATATGTAAAAGAATGGAAGTATATGAACACATAATACACTTGTTAAAAGACTAAAACGAACTGTATCTAAATTGGATTACTTTAAATAAAGTATTATTCATTCATTTGTATCTTGTCATCCATTAAAATCTTAGTAATATCTTAAATCATATAATAATAAAAAAAGTAGATGACGTGGAAAATAATGTTTAATAAAACCCTCCAGTCTATCTATTATAACCCTAAACATCCTACTAGTTTTAGCAGAGTACAGCCTCTATTCAGGTCTGTACAAATGTTAGGTAAAGCCCGATTAAGTCAACAAGACGCATATAATTTACACAAAGCAGTAAAATATCAGTTTTCGAGAAACTGAGTTATCATTTTAGGATTTTGGTGGATTTAGGCCAATATAACAATCACTTTGAGTGTTTACTCACGTGTATCAACATTTTTTCTAGATACACTTGGGTTGTTCCTTTCAAGGATAGAAAAGGTGAAATACTTGTAAAATCTTTCAAACAAATTTCAAAGCAAGGTTATGAACTTTGTAAACTTCAACATGGTGCCGGTACAGAGTTTGTTAATCGTGTCTTGCAATGACGTCTCAAGAAATGACACATTCACTTCTTTACTACACATAACGAAACAAAAGGGTCTATAATAGTATAGTTTAATCATACTCTTAAAACTAGAATGCAGCGCTACTTTACTCATCGTGGAACTTATAAATATATCACTATGCTGAAACACCTTATCAGAGTCTGTAATTAGTCGTATCATTGTAACATTAAAGTGAGACCAATAGATGTTAATCATTTTAATCAGTCTGAGGTGTATAAAACACTTTACAAACTACTCACTAAAGTAAACCTTCACAAAGTAGGCAATCAAGTACGTGTTAGTAAAGTGAAACATAAATTAAAAAAAAATTATATACCTTGATGGACAGATGAAATATTTACAATATACAGAATAGAGAGAAATCCATCAGTGTATCAACTGGTATTTATTTTAAAAAATAGTAATCAGTGAGTCGTTCATTTATTATATTTAGTGGTAGGATAAATACTGGTTATATTATAATAACTGTCTCATTCAAATAATATGTATGGTTTGTGAAACATTGAAAGAAATTATGTATTTATTACTTCCAATGTTACGAGTTGTCCAAATTGTAAGACGGATGATATTGATATCTTTTTTACATATTTAAACCTTCAAAATGTTAAGATTGTGTATCTAACTTTCCGTGTTATGATTACGCGACAAATGTATGAGTTCTAGATTGAAAGTTAGTGTAATAGAAGTAATAATTTACTTGAATTGTAAACAATACTGGATTCATAATATGTGAAAGAAAAGGTATGTATTATCTTTTTCATGAGAAACTTGAGAGATACTGAAATAGACGTTGTATGTTGTTTATCTATGTTATATAAACGATCAAAATACTTCTTTTTGATGTATTCATTCCCTGTCTGCATGTTTCTAATACACTTGTTTTATTTACACCTTTATAAGAGTAAACATTGAAATATTCCTGATGAGTGACATTTTACAATTCTTGCTTTGTATATTGAAGATCAGTTTCAAACTGTAAATAAGGTGCACGGCTGATTTATTTTCATATGTTTTGTATAATTTTCTAAATAAAGAAAATTTTAATTATTAGTGTAAAGTGAATATTGATTCGCGTCTATTATTATAAAATCATTATATTAACCAATATTTTTGTTGCAAACACTGAATTGTTAGCAGAACTTCAATTACTTGGTCCTTGGACTAACTATGTAGTATTGTTCAATCTAGACCTGATTTCTAATTCCATTCAAAAATGTTAAATAATGTTTTGAAAATTTATTATATCACTCAAAATCTTAAAACTTGGTTGATAACTAAAAGTTTTAATTAAATATCATCCTTTAAGGACAGGAAATTTAATCAACTGATTATAAGCTTCCTTTTTATGACAATTTAACTAACAATCAAATTAGTAATTAATTATGTTTTTGTTGAAACATGTGTTTATGCTTCATGACTGCTTAAAAACATATTTTCTACTTTGTGGTAAGATGACTTAATCAGCATTCATTGTCCTTTTTAGGGTGATTTAATGAATTAGTTTTAAAGAGGCTTTTAAGGATGATCTAATAAATTTATTATTGGCGTGATGGGACATGACCACTCAGAAATATGTTTTCTACTTTGTGATGTAATCGTTCATTATGGCCGCCTGTTGAGTATGGAAGTATAATCTCGGCCCTACATAAGTTAGTTGCGCCCTATGGTGACACTCGTTGAACTGTATTCTCAAGACAGCTGGTATGGGTATTAAAACTTTATTAAAATGAAATACAGAACAACGTTTCAAACTTATTTATTTTAATTACAGTTTTTCAATATCCCTAGCAGCCATCTTGAGAATAAATTTTAAATTCAAGTGAGTATTTCATCATTACGAATTACTTGAACTATGACATAATGATCGCCTGTCATGGCGACCTAGCAACGGGTCACTTGTGGCAATTTTTAAAACTATGACCTACTCATCTTTGATAACATTATCCCCTCTCGTTCCCCCTGAGGCAGTCGGTCAGTCCCGGGAGGCGGTATCCTTTCGCCATGATAATTCCGGACTAACTACTCTCACTCTGACTCCTACAGTTTTTATGATACAATAATTTACATTGTGTCATCTAATAACTTATCCTGTAACCTATGGAAGCCAACATTTATAAATTAATGATATTGAATAATGATAATACTCATATACTTTACAACTATTACCTTGAGGGAAAGGTTACAATGCTCTTTCTTTCCAGGCAATCCTTGAAATGTGATGTCATGTTTGTCTGCTCATGGTGGTGGACTTGACAAATAGGAGCTCCGTCATCTGCTATATAAGGAAATTTATGGTAACTTATTCTGTTTTATTGATTCCAGAATATAATAAGAAGTAACTATGTATCGTTGAATTGCTTACTTCGTGGAAATTAACTCTTTATCAATCTACAAATGCCACTAAGTAGATCAGAGGTCACCCAAGTAGTATCTCGTTGAAGTAGTTCTCTCTCCTTATATGTCAGACTAATATGTGATAGTCACGATTCTGTAATATTTGTAATATGTCGTATTTTCTGTATTCATCTTAATAGGATGGTAAATAAATTGTTTACTTTGATCGCAATATTTTTGTTTGTTTTATATTTCTAGAATCAGCAAGACCTTGACAAGCAGGTGGTACATAAGAAGTTACTAGCTGTTTCCTTAGTTATTCTTTCTTTTATGGCCCAGCATGACCAAATGGTTGAGGCACTTGACTCACAAACCGAGGGTCGCTGGTTCGAATCATAGTCACACCAAACATGCTCACCCTTTCAGCCGTGGGAGCGTTATAATGTTACGGTCAATCCCATTATTCGTTGGTAGCCCAAGAGTTGGCAGTGAATGGTGATGACTAGCTTACACTGCTAAATTAGGAACGACTAGTGCAGATAGCCTTCGTGTAGCTTTATACAAAATCCAAAATAAACAAATATTTATTTTATAGATAGATTCTATAACAGATGTACACGTTTTGTTGTGAATTGTGTGACCTCACTTACGATTTTCATGTAAGAATGACATCCCAACGTATTTATCACGTGTATAATGAGTTAACGTTAAGGTACTCTTACCTTCACATAATTTATAAAACTGTGAGGCTCGTCATTTTTTATTTCCGTAACATAAATGTTTTATATTACCGGTTTTATTCTCCAGAGCAGCTACATTCCATTGTTGATTGTAACAGATGTACTGTCATGCATTTATTGTAATACCTACATCTGTTTCATTTTGATGTACGTGATGTATATTGGATGTCCTGTCTATTCTTTAAATTTGTAGAAGATACTCGAGAGCAAGAATCAATAACATGTGGTTTATGTGTTTTCGAATATTGTTGAACGTTCGAGAATTTCGTGTGATTGTTTTATAAAAGAGATGCACTAAGATACAATTATTACTATTTGCCAGCTAGTAATTACATTATAAGCCTCAGAAGCTATACTTGTTATTAACGCTTATTAACAGGAAAACTACAGAATTTGAGCAAGAACATTTATATATTTCGAACATTATGAACCGTTCAACTTCAGAGAATTAACTTCGGGCATTAGTATTTCAACGAAGACATTAAATATACTAGTCAGTAAAAACCGGCTTATAAGCGGTGTGCGGCTAGCCAATAAAGACAGCTTAAATAAGGTGCAACGACATCAATTCAGAATTAATTTACTCGTCGTAGATCCGGACCGTCGATAAAATATTCAGTTTTAGACCAGATAGAAGACTAAGTATAGTTTGTAAAATTCTTGTGTATAAACCAATATTTCTAATAACTATTTGTAATAATTGTTGTTATAAATTGTACTGTTGTTTGTATATTAAAATATAATTGCGTTAAAAAAGAAAATTGTGTGTAAAAATGATAACATGAATGAAGAGATAAGATAAATAGTAAAGATTTTGTTTTTAACAAAAATAATATATCTTAGCGGACACATAAATTGATACCTTACCAGTTATTACTTTGAGGTAGAATTCCAAAATTAAAACGAAAGTATCTGGACTTTCGCTTTGTGCATTGTTTATAAGTTTTCTGTATTCACACATACAGTGACAGATCGGCCAGCATTTGATTCTACCTATTATATACCATAGTGTCGTACTGACCCAAAAAGTTGGTGACGTATATGACCATTCTTTCTTCTCGGAAAAGCGAAATATTATTTTATAACATAAGTCTGCAAATACTTAACCTGAGAATCTCCTATATCACAATTTAACCTAAGAAATTAAATGTGAAATAAAATTTGAAAAGGTAATTGAAAATGAAATAAACTAAGACGATATTTACTAACTATATTTATACGAATTATGTAGTACGTAACCAAAATCAAAGAGTTGTTTATAAAGATTTCAGACCAATTATTAGAAACTTACTACTAATAACGAACTCAAAATTGTAGTTTATATAAAAGTAAAACTTAAAAATTAAGAAAAGCTATTTTAAGTTTATGTAAGCTAAATGTTTGACAATTACACCTCAGAAGAAAAGTAGATTTTGTAATACTTAGCCTACATTTATAAATATTATTTAAACCTATAAATGGAAGCGTGTATCAAAATGGTAGAAAACAATGAACAATAGCAACATAAGGTGAACGAATATACTTTCGATTGTTAAACGATATCAAAGTGAGTCAGTTAGTTTTAATACTAACCTTTTCATACCTTTATTTGACCTAAGGTATTTGTGACCTTTTCTGTTTTTGAATCGTTCTGAGAAAATTACCTTAAAGCCCTCACAGCCATAAGTCATTTTAACACAATGTTATTACACATTTTTTCAAATCGCACTTTTAGAGATACGTTAACCTTCGAAGGTGCTTCTTGAACAAAAATAAAACATTTAATTGAGGATACAACTAAGATAAAATATTGAAAATTAGAACGTAGTAAACATGTTGTTTCCAGTGGCCATTTTCGTTTCACACTTTAAATTAACAGAAACTTCTCACCCTTTTATCAGCCACCAGATTTTAACTACACAAAGAGACTGGAACATTTTGCTAGACACTCTGTTATCTAATTCCATAACCACAACATTCTGCAAAGACAACCTAGATACTTACGTAAAACAGGTCACGTAATCACCCACCGAAGTAAACAAAGTCAACCCCTACTGTGCATAAAGGCAACACACTCCAACACTGGAAATTAAACCTTGAATTACACAACTAAATACTCGAAGTAAGATGACCTAAAAACTTCATGTTGTCAGGAGACAAACCAATAAAAACCACACATAAACAGAATACATGCACTAATTAAGAGAAAAAATTATTAATCTTGAAAACCATAATAACAAAAATAAGGGAAATAAATCTGAAACAATTGATTCAAATCTTTAACATCCGACAAAAATGACAAGACATTATTCCATCACCTTAAATACAGTAACACTACCGGCTGATCTGCTTACTAAGTACTTTAAACAATCTTTCTCTAGTGTTATTTCACCAACCGTTTGAACAAAACTCACCTACTTGTTACCAATAATCACATTTACAAATAATAAACACGAAGTAGACACATACGTAGAAAACTTAATGAAAGCTGTTAATAAAGCAACGGCTGACAGACCCTGTCAGCTTCAAGGTAACACTCTTGAAATCACTGAACTGATATACGAATACAGGAACAACAAACAAAGAATACCCACCACTAGAACTAGATGGAAAAATAGCGTACACTAACACAGAAAAAGATGAGATCTTAAAAAAACACACCTAGAAAACACGTTCAAAACACATCATGAACCAGATATGAACAGATACTTCTATAATACAGTCAATAAATGTATTGATCAAAACAAAAACGCATACACACCTATGTTCCAAGTAAACACATTATTACAACCAGAGAAAACAACAGACTGGAGCACTCATCAACTAATAAAAGATATCACAGTAACAGAAGTAGAAACTGCTATAAAAAACACAAAAACAAAGCTCCTGGAGAAGATGGTATCCAAGCTATCCTCCTAAAACACGGCACTCAGAGATTGTATGAACACCCAACAGCATTATTTAACCTATCATTATCCGCTGGATATATCCCCGTTTCTTGGAAGGAAGCAATAATCTTAATGTTCCAGAAAGAAGGAAAGCCAGCGAATAAACCAAACAACCACCGCCCAATTAGCCTAACCAGTTGTATCGGCAAAATTTTAGAAAGAATAATTAGTAATCGTCTATCCATATACTTAGAAGTCAACTCAAAATTACCCGAAATTCAAAATGGATTTAGAAAATACAGACAAACTACAGACCACCTGAGTCGACTAACAGAATCAATAACAGACAGTTTTAATAAAAATGAATGCACTGTAGCTTGTTTTCTCGACATTGAGAAAGCTTTTGACACAGTGTGGCATAATGGTTTACGTCATAGATTGCAGGAAATGGCTTTACCCCAGGGAATTATTCGCTGGCTATCCAACTTCCTGGAAAACAGAATGTGCAAAATAAATGTGAATGGGGCCCACTCAGGGTCCTTTTCACCTGAGGCAGGACTCCCGCAGGGAGGGTAGTTAGCCCTATATTATTTATCATGTATATGAGTAATATGCCTCTGTCGGACCTAAATTTAAGTTATGTATCACAGTTCGCTGACGATGTAGCAGTCTGGAAAAGTGCCCCCACTCCGTCAACTGCAGCAACAAACCTCCAACCAGTCCTAAATAACATCGAAGAATACTGCCAGAAATATAGAGTAAAAATCAACATTCCGAAAACCCAAGTAATATTATACAGCAGATTACATAAACTAAAAAAAGATCCACCCAAGCTATACATGAATGGATCACTTTAATGACTGCTACTTCTGCTAAATTTCTCGGTTTAATTTATGATACAAAATTAACGTGGTTACATCATACTAACAATATTCTGATACGAATCTGGAAAAGAGCAAATTATGCAAGAAGCCTTTCAGGTAAAAACCAAGGAACAACACCAGACAACATACTTAAAATCTACAAAACGTACATTAGACCCATAATAGAATATGCATCACCTGCCTGGATTAACATAGCACCCAAACAATTACAAAAACTACAAAGAATACAAAATTCAGTTTTAACTTCGGCATATAAAGTACCACGTAGCACTTCATCCACATTCATGCACAAGTATGCAAACATAGATACAATAGCTGAAAGACTCTTGCATAATTCTATAAAATATTTTAATAAGAATTGGCATAAAAATGATTTAATGTTTGATCTTGACAGATACCATGTGCACGATGAAAGTAGCCCTAAATACCTCTCAACTTTTAACATATATTTATGAAATATTAAACAAACTGGCCACCATGCACTTAGCACTTAAACCTAGTTTTATATTATTATACCCTATTTTTCTTATTTTATTTTATTTTATTATTATTACTACTAGTAGTAGTAGTATTTTATGTATGGAAGAAAGAAAAAATATACATATATATATGTAAAGAGGAAAAATTCTCGTCGAGTCCATGCATGGACAGCGCCCTGAAACGGGTCTGAGTACGGTGTCATACTCTGGCCCAAAGATATACCTATTAACAAACACTTAATGATAGACGCCATCAACGTTCGGGATGGAGGAAGAGGTCTGATGTACCTAACCCTCCTGGGTATTTAACATCACTACCAAAATACAAACACAGAGGAAGTCGAAGTCTGAGACGCATGTTTGTTTGTTTTTTGAATTCCACACAAAGCTACATAAGAACTATCTGTGCTAGCAGTCCATAATTTAGCAGTGTAAGACTAGAGCTAGTCATCACCACTCACCGCCAACTCATGAGCTACTATTCTACCAAGGAATAGTGAGATTAACTGCAGATTATAATGCCTCCACGGCTGAAAGGGCGAGCATATTTGGTGTGACTGGGTTCGAACTAGTGACCCTCAGATTACGAGTCGAACGCCTTAACCAACCTGGCCACGTCAGGCCCTTCTGAGACACATGGTCTAATTATACAATGCAGGCGTCTCAGAAGACAACATTAGATTTTATGTGGTCTCATTCTTAAAATTCAGATATACAGTTTAAACGCACAAAAAAAGACAAAATAAAGTACATGATTTTGTAACAACCTAAAATTCACAAAGAGAACCTAGAGAATATTGGAACTATTTAAATTTAACAAAAACAACAATAATCTATTCCAGTAAGTAAGACAATAACATTATGGTTAAAACAGATAAAGCTAATGTTCAAGCCGATTACTATGAAAATTATTTCAGTAACTTAAATTCTTCAAATTTTGACACCCGACACCATAAACAGGTAAACGACAACATTAACACGAACCCTTCTTCACTTCGTGCTTCCTGCCAACAACTTATTTGAAAAAATGACAACAAACCAACTAACGTAAGATAGTAAACAGAAAAATCACAATTACTAAATTTAAAATTGACATAAAAACACTTAAAAACTCAGACACGATGGAATTATAAATATTGCTTTTAAAGCTTCAAACCTTTTAATTCAAACACTTTGAATCTATCAGTACCAACTGGTTACTATCCTAACACTCAGAAACAAGCAACAATTAAGAACAAATCAATTCCAGACAATTCCTACTCCATCAATTTCTAACCTGTCTTAGCAAGCTAGTGAAGAAAGTAATATGAAACAGGCTACCATACTTCTGTGAAACAAACAATCTGCTATTAGAGATTCAAAACGAACCAAGAAAAAACAGACAGACAATAGACCACCTGAAACAACTAACGGAATCAATAGAGAAATCATTTAATAACAATCAATAGGTGTATTTCTAGATGTTAAAAAGCATTTAACAGTGTCTGGCACAATGCCATAAGTTACAAAGAGCTAAATATCAATGGTACAGTAATTAGATGGATATCGAACTTTTATTATTTTTCTCTCTGATAACTCCAAATACGTAATGTGGTGAGGGTCGAGTTAGCCATATAGGGTGCTTTCTTTAGATAAAATTATCCTAAACTGTATTGTAACGACAGAGCAGAGGGGAATATTCCATCTCGACTTTGACGAAAAGAAATGATTATTTAAAGCTCTGGATACAACCTTGATATCCAATACTGTAACGACTTTTTCTTCATATCTTTGACTTGTTTTGGATATATTACTTTAAACTAAA
>NW_027467782.1:37457480-37570761 GCF_004210375.1 Tachypleus tridentatus
ACTCCTTAGCCCGCTTTGAGAGAGACATTTCTCCCGCTGCATACACCCGTTGCTAGGGACATTTCCCCCACTCTAACTACCCGTTGCTAGGGTCACTTACCTCTTTGCTTACGTTCGTTACTAGGGGCATTTACTTTACTGTTTACCTCCGTTGTTAGAGACATTTCCTCACTGAATACACCTTGTTGCTAGGGACATTTCCTTCACTGCTTATCCCACGTTGCTAGAGACATTTAAACCACTACTTACCACTTTGCTAGAAAAACTTTTACACTGCTTACCCGTGTTGCTAGGGTCATTTCCCCAATGCTTAACACCGTTTCTAGGGATATTTCGGACACTGCTTGCACCCGTTTTAAGGGATATTTCCTCCACTGTTTACCGCCATTGTTGGGACATTTTCCCTACTGTTTATTTCCGTTGCTAAGGACATTTCTCCACTGCTTAACATCATTGCTAGGAACATTTCGGACACTACTTACCCCGTTGCTAGGGACATTTCCCCCATTGCCTACCCAAGTTGCCAAGGACATTTCTCCACTGCTTAACATCATTGCTAGGAACACTTCGGACACTGATTACCCCCGTTGCTAAGGACATTTTCCCCACTGCTTTCCCCCATTTCTAGAAACATTTCCCACACTGATTATATCAGTTGCTAGGGACAATTACTCCTCTTCTTACTCCCGTTGCTATGCACATTTTCCTCACTGCTGACCATCCGTTTCTAGTGACACTTATCCCATTTCTTACTTCCGTTGGTAGGGACATTTACCTCACTGTTTACCTACGTTGCTAGGGACATTTCCTACACTGAATACATCCCGTTACTAAGGACATTTCTCCCACTGCTTATTTTAGTTGCCAAGAACATTAAACCCACTGCTTACCTCAGTTGCTTAGGGCATTAAACCCACTGCTTACCCTCGTTTTTAGGGAAATTTCGGACACTGCTTGATCCCGTTGCTAGGGACACATCCCACTGCTAACCCCCCGTTGCTAAAGACATTTCCTTTACTGTTTACCCCCGTAGCTAGGAATATTTCTGACACTTCTTACTCCCGTTGCTTGGGACATTTCCGAAACTGCTTTCTTTTTGTTGTGAGGGACATTTCCGACAATACTTACGGCTGTTGCTGGGGCCAATTTACCCAGTGCTTACCCCCTTTGCTAGGGACATTTCCGACACTACTTACTGCTGTTGCTAGGGACAATTTACCCAGTGCTTACACTCGTTGCTAGGGACATTTCCCTCACTGTTTACCACACGTTGTTAGGAACATTTCCCCCCACTGTTTATCCCCACTGCTAGGGTCATTTCCCACTGCTTACTTCCCATTACTAGGGACATTTCCCCCACTGTTTACCACCCGTTGATAGGTTCATTTCCCCCACGGTTCACCCCCGTTCCTAGGGACATTTCCATCTGAAAACAACTTGTTGCTTAGGCAATTTCCCCCACTGCTTACCCTCGTTGGAAAGGATATTTACCCCACTGCTTTATTCCGTTACCAGGGACATTTCGGACACTGCTTACACCCGTTGCTAGGGACATTTCCCACACTTCTTACATCCGTTTCTAGGGACGTTTACTCCACTGTTATCCCTAATTCTAGATACATTTCCCCTACTGCATTCCCCTCATTGCTGGGGACATTTCCTGCACATCTTACACAACGTTTCTAGGGACATTTCCTCCACTGTTTACCCCTGTTGCTTCGGAAATTTCTCCCACTGCTTCCCCCGTTGATAAGGACATTTTCCCCACTGCTTACCCTCGTTGCTAGGGACATTTCCCCGATTGCTTAATCAAGTTGCTTAGGACATTTCCTCTACTGTTTACCTTCGTTGCTTGGTTCATTTTCCCATGGAATACACCTCGATTCTAACGACATTTCACCAACTGCTTACCCCCGTTGCAAGGGATATTTACCACACTTTCTAACCCTATTGATAGGGACCTTTTCCCCACTGATTACCCCCGTTGCTAGGGACATTTTCCCAATTGCTTACTCACGTTGCTAGGGACATTTAAACATTTGATTATCACCGTTGCTAGGGACATTTCGGACACTGCTTACCCCCGTTTTAAGGGATATTTCCTCCACTGTTTACCACCGTTGTTGGGACATTTTCTCTACTGTTTATTTCCGTTGGTAAGGACATTTCTCCACTGCTTAACATCATTGCCAGGAACATTTCGGACACTGCTTACCCCTTTGCTAGGGACATTTCGGACACTGTTTACTCCTGATGCTAGGGATATTTTCGACACTGCTTACCCCTGCTGGTAGGGATATTTCCGACACTATTTACCCACGTTGCTAGAAACAATTCACATAGTGCTTACCACCGTTGCTACAGACATTTCCCCCACTGTGTTCCACCCGTTGTTAAGGACATTTCTCCCACTGATTATCCCAATTTCTAGAGACATTTCCCACTGGATACTCCCCGTTTCTAGGGATATTTCCCTCAGTGCTTACTCCCGTTGCTAGAAACCCTTTTTAACTGTTTACCACACGTTGCTAGGGAAGTTTCCCCACTGTTTACCCCTGTTGCTTTGCTAAGGACATTTTATCTGAATACAACTCGTTGCTAGGAAATTTCCCCCATTGCTTACCCCACGTTGCTAAGAACATTTCCACTACTGCTTAACCCCGTTGCTAGGGATATTTCTTCCCTGCTTACTTCTGTTGCTATGGTCACTTCCCCATTGCTTATCACCGTTGCTAGGGATATTTCGGACATTACTTACCCCATTACTATATATATTTCCCTCACGCCCACATCTATGGCTAGAAAAACTTTGCACACTCCTTAGCTCGCTTTGAGAGAGACATTTCTCCCGCTGCATACACCCGTTGCTAGGGACATTTCCCCCACTCTAACTACCCGTTGCTAGGGTCACTTACCTCTTTGCTTACGTTCGTTACTAGGGGCATTTACTTTACTGTTTACCTCCGTTGTTAGAGACATTTCCTCACTGAATACACCTTGTTGCTAGGGACATTTCCTTCACTGCTTATCCCACGTTGCTAGAGACATTTAAACCACTACTTACCACTTTGCTAGAAAAACTTTTACACTGCTTACCCGTGTTGCTAGGGTCATTTCCCCAATGCTTAACACCGTTTCTAGGGATATTTCGGACACTGCTTGCACCCGTTTTAAGGGATATTTCCTCCACTGTTTACCGCCATTGTTTGGACATTTTCCCTACTGTTCATTTCCGTTGCTAAGGACATTTCTCCACTGCTTAACATCATTGCTAGGAACATTTCGGACACTGCTTACCCCGTTGCTAGGGACATTTCCCCCATTGCTTACCCAAGTTGCCAAGGACATTTCTCTACTGCTTAACATCATTGCTAGGAACATTTCGGACACTGATTACCCCCGTTGCTAAGGACATTTTCCACACTGCTTTCCCCCGTTTCTAGAAACATTTCCCACACTGATTATATCAGTTGCTAGGGACAATTACCCCTCTTCTTACTCCCGTTGCTATGCACATTTTCCTCACTGCTGACCATCCGTTTCTAGTGACACTTATCCCATTTCTTACTTCCGTTGGTAGGGACATTTACCTCACTGTTTACCTACGTTGCTAGGGACATTTCCTACACTGAATACATCCCGTTACTAAGAACATTTCTCCCACTGCTTACCCCAGTTGCCAAGGACATTAAACCCACTGCTTACCCCGTTGCTAGGGACATTTCGGACACTGTTTACTCCTTTGCTTGGGACATTTCCCACTGCTTACTCCCTATTGCTAGGGACATTTCACACAGTGCTTACTCCCGTTGCTAGGGACATTTCTCCACTGTTTACCACCCTATGCTACGGACATTTGCATCTGAAAACAACTAGTTGCTAGGAAAATTTGCCCCACTGCTTACCCCTGCTGCTAGGAACATTTCTGACACTGCTTACCCCGTTGCTAGGGACATTACTCCACTGTTTATCCCCTGTTATGGGGACATTTTCCCCAAAAATTGGCCCCAGTTGCTATGGGCATTTCACCCAATGCTTACTTCTGTTCCTAAGGACATTTCTTCTACTGGTTTCCCTCGTTGCTAGGGACATTTCCCTCACTTTTGTACCCCCATTGCTAGCGATATTTCCCCCTATTCTTACATCCATTGCTAGAAACATTTCTCTTACTGCTAACCACCCGTTTCTAGGGACACTTCCCCATTGCTAACCCTTATTGCTAGGGACATTTACCTCACTGTTTACATCCATTGCTAGGGACATTTTCTACACTGAATAGACCCCGTTGCTAAAACCATTTCCCCTACTGCTTATCCCAGTTGTCAAGGACGTTAAACCCACTGCTTATCACGTTGCTTGGGACATTTTGGACAATGCTTACTCCCGTTGCTAAAAACATTTTCGACACAGCTTAACATCGTTGCAAGGAACATTTCGGACCCTGCTTACTCTCGTTGATAGGTACATTTCTAACACTGCTTTCCTTCATTGCTAGGGACATTTCCAACACTGCTTACTCCAGTTGCGAGGGACATTTACCTTACTGTTTACCTCCATTGCTAGGGACATTTCCTACAATGAATACACCCCATTGTTAAGGACATTTCCCCCACTGCTTACCCCAATTGCCAAGGACGTTAAACCAACTGCTTATTCCGTTGCTAGGGACATTTTGGACAATGTTTACTTTCTTTCCTAAGGACATTTCCGATACAATTTAACCCCGTTGCTAGGAACATTTCCCCACTGTTTACCACTCTTTACTAGGGACATTTCCCCAAATGTTAAACCCCATTGCTAGGGACATTTCCCACTGCTTACTTCCTGTTGCTACGGATTTCCCCAATCCTTACTCCCGTTGCTAGGGACATTTACCCCACTGTTTAACACCCTTTGCTATGGACAATTCCCCCACTGTTTAATCCCCGAAATTTCCGACACTGCTTTTCCCGTTGGTCGGGACATTCTTCCCTCTGCTTACCCCCGTTACTAAAGACTTTTTTCCCACTTCTTAACCCCGTTGAGAGGGACATTGCCTCTACTGTTTACTTTCGTTGTTAAAGACATTTCCCCATCGAATACACCCCATTGCTAGGGATATTTCCCTCACTGCTTAACCCTTTTGCAAGAAACATTTTCTCTACTGTGTACCTCCATTCTTAGGGACATTTCCCCACCTAATGCACCACGTTGCTAGAGACATTTCCTCCACTGCTTAACCCATATTGCTAAGGACATCTCTAGTAATTCTTATCCTCCGTTGCTAGGGACATTTCCTCCACTGCTTATGCCGTTTCTACAAAACATTTTACACTGCTTACCCCGTTGCTAGGGATATTTCGGACATTGCTTACTCCCCGTTGCTAGAGACATTTACACCACTGCTTACTCCCGTTGCAAGGGACATTTTCCCCACTATTTACCACACGTTGCTAGAGACATCTCCCTCAGTGTTTACCTCCCGTTGCCAGAGACATTTCCATCTAAAAACACCTCGTTCCCAGGGAAATTTCCCCCACTGCTTACCCCTGTTGCTTAGGACAATTCCCTCACTGCTAACCTACGTTACTAGGGACATTTCGGATACTACTTACCTTTGTTGCGAGGGATATTTCCGACACTGCTTACCCGATTTGTTAGGGACATTTCACCAACTGCTTCACCCCATTGCTAAGAACATTTGACCTTCTGTTTACAACTCGTTCCATAGGACATTTCCTCCACTGATTACCCCTTTTTGCTATGGTCATTTCCCTACTGATTACCCCCGTTGCTAGGGACATTTCCCCATTGCTTAACCCTGTTGCTAGGGTTATTTCACCCACTGTTTACCCTTT
This sequence comes from Tachypleus tridentatus, assembly GCF_004210375.1. Lineage (NCBI taxonomy): Eukaryota > Metazoa > Arthropoda > Merostomata > Xiphosura > Limulidae > Tachypleus > Tachypleus tridentatus. Next base: position 37,463,318 of record NW_027467782.1, read on the forward strand.
ACTTAAGACATTTCCCCATTGCTTATCACCGTTGCTAAGGACATTTCCAACACTGCTTACCCACGTTGCTAGGAACATTCTTCCTACTGCTTGCCTCATTTCACCCATTTCATTGGGGGCATTTCACCCAATGTTTACCCTCATTCCTATGGACATTTCCCAAACTGTTTACCGCCGTTGCTGAAGACATTTCACCCAATGCTTACCCCTATTGCTAGGGACATTTCCTCTACTGGTTTCCCCATTGCTAGGGACAGTTCCTTCACTTCTTACTCCCGTTGCTAGGGACACTTCCCCATTGCATTCCCCCGTTGCTAGGGACATTTACCTCATTGTTTAACTCCGTTGCTAAGAACATTTCCTACACTGAATACACCCCATTGCTAAGAACATTTCCTACACTGAATACACCCCATTGCTGAGGACATTTCCTACACTGCTTAACCCAGTTGCTAAAAACACTTCCCCTACTGTTTAACGCCGTTGCTAGGGACATTTCCGCCACTGAATACACCCTGTTGCTAGAAATATTTCCCCTACTGCTTACTCCCGTTGCTAGGGATATTTACCCCAATATTTTCTTAATTGCTAGGTTTTTTTCACCACTGATTACCTCTGTTGCTAAGGGCATTTCCCCCTCTACGTAACCCTGTTGCTACGGACATTTCCCCTACTGCTTTCCCCATGTTGCTAGGGACATTTCCCTTACTGCTTACTACCTGTTGCTAGGGACATTTCCCCTACTGCTTTCCCCAAGTTGCTAGAGACATTTCCCTTACTGCTTACCATCTGTTGCTAAAGACATTTCTTCACTGTTTACCTCTATTGCTAGGGACATTTCCTTTACTGCTTACCATCTGTTGCAAGGGACATTTCCTCCACTGTTTACCCCTGTTGCTTCGGAAATTTCTCCCACGGCTTTCCCCGTTGATGAGGAGATTTTCCTACTGCTTATCCTTGTTGCTAGGGACATTTCGGACACTGATTACCCCTGTTGCTGTAAACATTTCCCCAATTATTTACCCCCGTTGCTAGGGACATTTCCCCACATCTTACCCCAGTTGCAAGGGAAATTTTAGACACTGCTTACCCTAATTGCTAGGGACATTTCCAACACTGTTTACCCCGTTGCTAAGAACATTTCCCTATTGCTTATCACCGTTGCTAGTGTTATTTTGGGCACCACATACCTCCGTTTCTAGGGACATTTCCCCTGCTGTTTACCCCCTTTTCTTGTGTCATTTCTCCCAATGCTTACCCCTGTTGCTAGTGATATTTACCCCTCTACTTACCCTTATTGATCGGGACATTTTCTTCACTCTTTACCCCCGTTTCTAAATACATTTTCCCATTTATTAACACCTATTTTAGAGACATTTTGGACTCTGTTTACTCCCGTTGCTTAGTTCATTTCCGACACTGCTTACCATCCGATGTTTGGGACATTCACCCACTGCCTATCCATGTTTCTAGGGGCATTTCGGACTCTGCTTACCTTTGTTGCTAAGGACATTTCCGAAACTGCTCACCCCCGTTTCTTGCGACATTTCCCCAGTTCTTACCCCCTTGCTAGATATATTCTTCCCACTTCTTTCACCCGTTGCTAGAGACATTTCCCCAACTTCTTAACCCATTCATAAAGACATTTCCCACACTGCTTAACCCCATTCATAAAGACATTTTCCCCATTGCTTAACCCCATTCATAAAGACATTTCCCCCACTGCTTAACCCCATTCCTAAGGACATTTTATCAACTGTTACCTCCGTGTCTAGGTTCCTTTCCCCCACTGAATACACGCCATTGCCAGGGACATTTCTCCTACTGCTTACCCCGTTGATAGTGACATTTACCTTACACTTACCTCCATTGCTAAGGACATTTCCCAACTGCTTTTCACCGTTGCGAAGGACATTTCTCCCACTGCTTACCTCCGTTGTTAGGGACATTTTGGACATTGCTTTTTCCCGTTGGTAAGAAAATTTTCGACACAGCTTAAACCCCGTTGCTGGGGACATTTCCCACACTACTTTCTCTCGTTGCTAGGGACATTTCTCACTGCTTACCCCCATTGGTATAGAAATTTTAGACACTGCTTACCCCCGTTGCTAGGGAAATCTCCGACACTGCTTACCACACGTTGCTTGGGAAATCTCCGACACTGCTTACCACACGTTGCTAGGTATATTTCCCACACTTCTTAACCCCATTGCTAGGGACATTTCCCCAACTGCTTACCAACCTTTGCTAGAAACACTGCTTACCCCCGTTTCTAGAGACATTTCCCTCACTGCTTACACCTGTTTCTAGGGAAATTTTTCCCACTGCTTACACCCATTGATAGGAACATTTTCGACACCACTTACTTCCATTGCTAGGGAACTTTCCCCTACTGTTTACGACCCGTTGCTAGGGACATTTCATACTGAATACATCTCGTTACTCGGGAACTTTCCCCACTGCTTACCGCGTTGCTAGGGACATTTCAAACACTGCTTACTCCAGGTGGTAAAGAAATTGAAGACACTGCTTACCCCATTGCTAGAGACATTTCCGACACTGCTTACTCCCCGTTTCAAGACACATTTCCCACACTGTTTACACCCGTTGCTGAGGACATTTACCCCACTGCTTACTCCCATTCCTAGGGACATTTCCCCACTGTATACTCACATTGTTCGTGACATGTCCCCAACTGCTTACCCCAGTTGCTAGGGACATTTCCGACACTGCTTATCCTGTCGCTTGGATAATTTCCCCCACTCTTTACCCCATTGCTTATCACCATTGCTAATGACATTTCGGACACTGCTTACTTCCGTTTCTAGGGACATTTCACCTACTGTTTACCCCTGTTGCTAGGGCAATTTTCCCGCTGCTTTCCCCTTTGCTAGGGACATTTCGCCCTCTGCTTACCTGATGTTTTTGTGTCATTTCACCCAATGCTTACCAAAGTTGCTAGAATCATTTCCCTCACTGCTTACCTCACGTTGCTTGTGTCATTTCTCCCAATGCTTACCCCTGTTGCTAGGGACATTTTTCCCACTGTTTACAACGTTGCTAAGGATATTTCCATATTGCTTATCACCGTTGCTAGAGACATTTCCGACACTGCTTACCCCCGTTGCTAGGGACATTTCCTTTACTTCTAACTCCCGTTGCTACGGACATTTCCTATACTGCTTTACCCACGTTGCTAGGGACATTTCACTTACTGCTTACCACCTGTTACTAGGGACATTTCCCCACTGTTCACGTCTGTTGCAAGTGACATTTCCCACTGAATACAACCCATTGCTAGGGAGATTTCCCTTACTGCTTACACCCGTTGCTGAGGACATTTTCCCCATTACTTATCCCCGTAACTAAGGACATTTTGGACACTGCTTACCCCGTTGCTAGGGACATTTCCAACACTTACTTTCGTTGCTAGGGTCATTTCCCCCACTGAATACATCCCATTGCTTAGAACATTTTCCCCACTGCTTACCTCAGTTGTCAAAATCATTAAACTTACTGCTTACCACTGTTGTTAGGGATATTTCGGACACTACTTACTCCCGTTGCTGGGGACATTTCCCCCACTACTTACCCCCGTTGCTAGGGACATTTCCCACTGCTTACCTTCCGTTAAAAGGAACATTTCCTTCACTGTGTACCCCTGTTGCTAAAGAAATTTTAGACACTGCTTCCCCCGTTTGTAGAGACATTTCCCTCACTGTTTACATCTGTTACTAGGGAAATTTTCCCCACTGCTTACCCCCGTTTCGGAGGACATTCCCTCACTGCTTAACCACGTTGCTAGGGACATTTCGGACACTGCTTACCCCCGTTTCTAGGGACAATTCACCCAGTGCTTACCCCCGATGCTAGGGACATTTCCCTTACTGTTTACCACCCGTTGCTAGGGACATATCTCCCACTGTTTGCCTTTGTTGCTAGGGGCATTTCATAGTGAGTACATCCCGTTGCTAGGAAACTTTCCCCTACTGCTTACCCCCGTTGCGAAGGACATTTCTTCCACTGCTTACCCCTGTTGCTAGGGTCATTTCAGGCACTGCTTACCCCCATTCCTAGATACATTTGCCTCACTTAATACATCCCGTTGCTAAGGGCATTTCTTTCACTGGTTACCTCAGTTGACAAGTACATTAAACCCACTGCTTACTTTCCGTTGCAAGGGGCTTTTCCTCCTCTGTTTACCCCATTGCTAGGGAAATTATAGACACTGCTTACCCCCATTGCTAGGGACATTTACCACACTGTTTACCTCCGTTGGTATGGACATTTACCCCACTGCTTACTCTATTTGCTAGGGATATTTCCGACATTACTTACCCCCGTTGCTCGGTTCATTTCCCCAACTGTTTACCCCAGTTCCTAGGGACATTTCGGACACTGTTTACCTTCGTTGCTAGGGACATTTCCGACACTGCCTACTCCCCGTTTTTAAAGACATTTCCAACTCTCTTTACACCCGTTGCTAAGATCATTTCCCCATTGCTTATCACCGTTGCTAGTGACTTTTCGGACACTACTTGCCACCGTTTCCAGGGACATTTCCCCTACTGTTTACCCCCGTTGCTTGGGACATTTTTCCCTCTGCTTTCCCCCTTTGCTAGTGACATTTCGCCCTCTGCTTACCTGATGTTTTTGTGTCATTTCACCCAATGCTTACCAATGTTGCTAGAATCATTTCCCCCACTGCTTACCCCACTTTGCTTGTGTTATTTCACCTAATGCTTTTCCCTGTTGATTAGGAAATTTCCCTCACTGCTTACCCCCGTTGCTCGAGATATTTCCCCCTGTTTTTACCCCCGTTGCTAAGTGCATTTCCCCACTGAGTGACACTGATGCCTGAGACATTTCGGACACTGCTTTCCCCCATTGCTAGGGACATTTCCCCCACTGCTTACTCCCCGTTTATAGAAACATTTCCTCCACTGTTTACCCCCTTTGCTTCGGAAATTTTCCGTACTTTTTACCCCTATTGTTCAGAAGATTTCCCCAACTACTTGCACCCTTTGCTAGGGACAATTTACACAGTGCTTACCCTCGTTGCTAGGGACATTTCCCACACTGTTTACACTCGATGATACGGAAATTTACCCCACTGCTTACCCCCGTTGCTATTGTCATTTCTGACACTACTTACTCCCATTCCTTGGGACATTTTCCCAACTGCTTACCCCGGTAGTTAGGGACTTTTTCCCACTGAATACACCCCATTTATAAGAACATTTCCCTTTTGCTTATCACCGTTGCTAGGGACATTTCCTCTACTGTTTACCTTCGTTGCTAGGGGCATTTCACTCAATGCTTACCCCTGTTCCTAGGGTCATTTACGCCACTGCTTACCTCTCGTTGTTTGTGTCATGTCACCCAATGCTTACCCATGTTGCTAGGGTCATTTCCCCCACTGCTTACACCACGTTGCTTGTGTCATTTCACCTAATGCTTTTCCTTGTTGATAGGGACATTTCCCCCACTGCTTACCCCCGTTGCAAGGGACATTTACCTCTGTGTTTACCTCCGTTGCGAAGTACATTTCCCCACTGAGTGACACTGATGCTAGGGACATTTCCCCAACTGCTTTCTCCCCGTTTACAGAAAAATTTCCTCCACTGTTTACCCTCTTTGCTTCGTAAAATTTCCGTACTGCTTACCCCCATAGCTCAGAAGACTTCCCCAACTGCTTACACCCTTTGCTAGGGTCATTTCGGACACTGCTTACCCCCGTTGCTAGGAACAATTCACCCAGTGCTTACCCCGGTGGTTAGGGACATTTTTCCCACTGAATACACCCCATTTATAAAAACATTTCCCTTTTGCTTATCACCGTTGCTAGGGACATTTCCTCTACTGTTTATCCACGTTGCTAAGGACATTTCCCCACTGTTTACCTCCGTTGCTAGGGACATTTCCCAGTAATACACCCTGTTGCTAGGGAAATTTCCCTCACTGCTTACCCCCGTTGCTAAGGACAATTCCCCCACTGCTAAACCCCGTTAATAAGGACATTTCGGACACTGCTTACCCCGTTGCTAGGGACATTTCCCTCACTGAATACATTCCATTGCTAAGGACATTTCCCCTACTGCTAACCTCAGTTGCCAAGGACATTAAACCTACTGCTTTCCTCCGTTGTTACGGACATTTCGGACGCTATTTACTTCCGTTGGTAGGGACACTTCAACACTGCTCATACCATGTTGCTGGAGACATTTCCTACAGAGTTCACCCCCATTGCTAAGGAAATTATAGACACTTCTTCACCCCGTAATTGGGACATTTCAGACACTGCTTACCCCATGTTGCTAGGAACATTTCCCACACTTCATACCCACGTTACTAAGGACATTTCCCCCACTATTTACCTCACTTTGATAGTGATCCTGCTTACCTCCCCCCGTTTCTAGAGACATTTCCCTCACTGCTTACACCCGTTGCTATGGAAATTTTCCCCACTGCTTACCCCGGTTCTTAAGTACATTCCCCCACTGTTTAGCCACGTTGCTATAAACATTTCGGAATCTGCCTGCACCATTGCTAGGAATTTTTCCAACACTACTTACCCCCGTTCCTAAGGACATTTTGGACACTGCTTACCCCCCGTTGCAAGGGACGTTTCCAACACTTCGTAATCCCTGTTTCTAAAGACATTTCCCTCACTTTTTAAACACGTTGCTAGGGATACTTTCCCCACTGCTTAGCCCCGTTTCTAAGGACATTCCACCACTGCTTACCCCCATTGCTAGGGACATTTCCCCCACTGCTTACTTCCCGTTTTTAGGGATCATCCAATGTTTACCCCGTTGCTTCAGAAATTTTCCCCACTGCTTACCCCCGTTGCTAAGGAGATTTCCCTCACTGCTTATTCTGGTTGCTAGGGACATTTCTGACAATGCTTACCACCGTTGCTAGGGATATTTCCCTCACTGCTTACCTTGTTGCTAGGGTCATTTACCTTACTAATTACCTCTGTTGCTTAGGGCATTTCCCAACTGCTAACACCCGTTGCTAAAGACATTTCCCCCACAGCTTATCTCTCTTGCCAAGCGCATTAAACCCACTGTTTACCTCCATTGTTAGGGACATTTTGGACACTGCTTACTCCCATTGGTTAGAACATTTTCAACACTGCTTATACCCCTTTGCTGGGGACATTTCCTCCACTACTTACGTCATTGCTAGGGACATTTCTGACACTGCTTACCTCCGTTGCAATAGAATATTTTTCACACTTCTTAACCCTGTTGCTTGGGACATTTCCCCCACTGCTTACCCCCCGTTTCTCGAGACATTTCCCGCACTGCTTATCTACATTGCTAGGGATATTTCCGACACTACTTATCCCTGTTGCTAGGGCCAATTCACTCAGTGCTTAACCCCATTGCTGAGGACATTTCCCCCACTTCTTATTCCCCGTTTCTAGGGACATTTACCTTACTGGTTATATCCGTTGCTAGGAACAGTTCCCCCACTGAATACACCCCGCTGCTAAGGACATTTCCCCCACTTATTATTCCCCGTTGCTGAGGACATTTCTTTATTGCTTATCACCGATGCTAAGAACATTTCAAACACTGCTTACCCCCGTTGCTACGGACATTTCCCCTACTGTTTGCCCCCGTTCCTAAGGACATTAACCCCACTGCTTACCTCACGATGCTACTGTCATTTCACCCAACACTTACCCATGTTGCTAGGGTCATTTCCCCACTGTGTTACCCCACGTTGCTTGTGTCATTTCACCCAGTGCTTATCCCTGTTGATAAGGACATTTCCCCCACTGCTTACCCCCGTTGCCTGGAGATATTCCCCTTCCCCGGTTTACCCCCGTTGCTAACGACATTTTCCCACTGATTAACACCGATGCTAGGGACATTTCCGACACTGCTTGCCCCCATTGCTAGGATCATTTACCCCACTGAATACATTTCGTTGCTAAGAACATTTCCCCACTGCTTACCTCAGTTGCCAAGGACATTAAATCCACTGCTTACCTCCATTGTTAGGGATATTTCGAACACTCTTTACTCCCGTTGGTAGGGACATTTTCGACACTGCTTATACCCCGTTGCTGGGGACACTTCCTGCACTTTTTACCCCCGCTGCTGGGAAAGATTTAGACACTGCCTAACCCCGTTGCTAGGGACATTTCCGACACTGCTTACCACCCTTTGCTAGGGACACTGCTTACTGCCCATTTCTAAGGACATTTTTCCCACTGCTTACCCCTGTTGCTCGGGACCTTTCCCCCACTGTTTACCCCCGTTGCTAAGGACAATTTCCACTTAGTACACCGATTCTAGGGACATTTCGGACACTTCTTACCCCCGTTGTTAGAGACATTTGCCCCACTGCTTAACTCCGTTGCTAAAATCATTTACCCTACTATTTACCTCAGTTGCTAGGGACATTTCCACCACTGATTACACTTTATTCCTAATGAAATTTTTGACACTGCTCACCCTCGTTGCTATCTACATTTCCCCAGTTCTTACTTCCGTTTCTAGGAATATTCTTCCCACTGGTTACCCCCGTGCTAGGGACGTTTCCCTTACTGTTTACCACCCGTTGCTAGAGACATTTTCCCCACTTTTTCCCTCATTGCTAGGGTCCTTTTCCCTACTGATTACCCTTGTTGCTAGGGAAATTTCCCCCACTGCTTGTCCTTGTTGCTAAAGACATCTCCTCCACTACTCACCCCATTACTAAAGACGTTTTGAACACTGCTTACCTCAGTTGTCAAGGGCATTAAACCCACTGCTTTCCTATATTGTTAGGGATATTTCGGACACTCCTCCCTCCCGTTGGTAGGAACATTTTCGACACTGCTTATATCCTGTTGCTGGGGACACTTCCTGCACTTTTTACCCTCGCTGCTAGGAAAATTTTAGACACTGCCTTACCCCGTTGCTGAGGACATTTCCGAAACTGCTTACCCCTGTTGCTAGAGGCATTTCCCCACTGCTTACCACCCTTTGCTAGAAACCCTGCTTACTGCCCATTTCTAAGGACATTCCCCTTCTGCTTACCCACGTTGCTAGGGACATTTTAGACACTGCTTACCCTCTTTGTTAAAGATATTTCCGACGCTACTTACCCCCGTTGCTAGGGCCATTTCACCCACTGTTTACCCCCGTTGCTGAGGACATTTCCCACTTATTACACCGATTCTAGGGACATTTCGGACACTACTTACCCCCGTTGCTAGAGACATTTGACCCGCTGCTTAACCCCGTTCCTAAAATCATTTCCCCTACTATTTACCTCAGTTGCTAGGGGCATTTCCGTCACTGCTCACCCCCGTTGCTGGAGTCATTTCCCTCATTCAATACATCCCATTGCTATGGATATTTCCCCCTCAGCTTACCTCAGTTGCCAAGGACATTAAACCCACTGCTTACCTCCGTTGTTAGGGATATTTCAAACACTGCTTACTGCAGGTGGTAGGGACATTTTCGGCAATGCTTATACCCCGTTGCTGGGGACATTTCCCCCAGTACTTACCCCAGTTGTTAGGGATATTTCGGACACTGCTTACTCCCGTTCCTAGGGACTTTTCCGACACTGTTTACCCCGTTTCTGGGGACATTTCCCCAACTACTTACCACCATTGCTAGGGACATTTCCCACTGCTGACCCAATTGAAAGGGACATTTCCTTCACTGTTTACCCCATTGTTAAAAAAATTTTAGACACTGCTTACCCCCTTTGCTATGACATTTCCGATACTGCTTTCTTCCCATTGCTAGGGACATTTCCCACACTTCTTACCTTTCTTGCTAGGGACATTTCCCCCTCTGCTTACTGCCCTTTGCTAGGGACCCTGCTTACCCCCCGTTTCTAGAAACATTTCTCTCACTGTTTACACCCGTAGCTAGTAAAATTTTACCCACTGCTTACCCTTGTTCCTAAGGACATTCCCCTACTGCTTACCAACGTTGCTAGGGACATTTTAGACACTGCTTACCCCCGTTACTAGGGATATTTCCCACTGAATACACCCTGTTGCTTGGGAAATTTCTCCCACTGCTTCATCCAATTGTGAAGGACTTTTCCCTCACTACTTACCCTTGTTACTAAGAACATTTTAAACACTGCTTACCCCTGTTGCTAGGGAAATTTCAGACACTGCTTACTCCCGGTGATAGGGACATTTTCGACACTGCTTATACTCCGTTGCTAGGGACATTTCCCCCACTGCTTACCACCCTTTGCTAGGAACCCTGTTAAATGTCCCGTTTCCAGAGACATTTACCTCACTGTTTATACACGTTGCTTGAGAAAGTTTCTCCACTGCTTACCCCCGTTCCTAAGAACATTCCCCCACTTCTTACCCACGTTGCTAGGGACATTTCGGACACTGCTTACCCCCGTTGCTAGGGATATTTCCGACAATACTTACCGCCGTTGCTAGAGACAATTCACCCAGTGCTTACCCCCGTTGCTACGGAATTTCCCTCACTGTTTACCCCCATTGCGAGGGGCTTTTTTTCACTGCTTTCCCACGTTGATAGTGACATTTCCCCCACTGCTTACAATCCGTTGTTAGGGACATTTCCCCACTGCTTACACCCTGTTTCTAGGGACATTTCCTCCACTGTTTACCCTCGTTACTTCGGAAATTTCTTCCACTGCTTACCCCCGTTGCTAGGGACATTTCGTACACTGCTTACCACTGTTGCTAGGGGCATTTCCCCCACTGCTTAACCACGTTCCTAAGAACATTTCATCAACTGTTTACCTTTATTGCTAGGTTCATTCCCCCAGTGAATATACACCTCATTGCAAAGGACATTTTCCCCACTGCTTACTCCAGTTGCTGAGGACATTTCCCAACTGCTTACCCCCATTGCTAAGGACATTTCCCCCTCTGCTAACACCCGTTGCTAAGGACATTTTGCCACTGATTAACACCGATTCTAGGAACATTTCCGACACTGCTTACCCCTGTTGCTTGTGTCATTTCGGACCCTTCTTAACACCCGTTGTTTGTGACATTCCTTCACTGCCTATACCTGTTTCTAGGGGCATTTCGGACACTGCTTACCTCCCTTGCTATGGACATTTCCGACACTGCTTACCCCCGTTGCTAGCGACATTTCCCCAGTTCTTACCGCCGTTGCTAGGGATATTCTTCCCACTGCTTTCACCCGTTGCTAGGGACATTTCCCCCACTGCTTAACCCCGTTGCTAAAAATATTTTCCCTACTGTTTACCTCAGTTGCTAGGGGCATTTCTCACACTAATTACACCCAGTTGCTAGGGATATTTCCACAACTGTTTACTCCCATTGCTAGGGATATTTACCCCACTTTTTTGCCCTATTGCTAGGGTCTATTTCTTCACTGATTACCTTTGCTGGTAGAGACATTCCCCCCACTGCTTATTCCCGTTGATACGGACATATCCTACACTGTTTTCCCCACGATGCTAGGGATATTTCCCTTTCAGCTTACAACCTGTTGCTAGGGTCATTTCCCTACTGTTTACCTCTGTTGCTAAAAACATTTCCCGCTGAATACAACCCATTGCAAGGGAAATTTGCCCCACTACTTACTTTTATTACTTAGGACATTTTGGACACTGCTTACCCCCGTTGCTAGGGGCATTTCCGACACTACTTATCCCTATTGCTTTGGACATTTCCTTTACTTCTTACCCCCGTTGCTAGGGACATTTCGCACTGCTTACTCTCCTTTGAAAGGGACATTTTCTTCACTGTTTACATCCGTTGCTAAGGAAATTTTAGACAGTGCTTACCCCGTTGCTAATGACATTTCCGACACTGCTTATTTCCCATTGCTAAGGACATTTACCTTACTGTTTACCTTCGTTGCTAAGGACATTTCCCCCACTCGTTACCACCCTTTGCTAGGGACACTGCTTACCCCCCATTTCTAGACACATTTCCCTCAGTGCTTACACCTGTTGCTAGGGATATTTTCCCCACGCTTTACCACCGTTCCTAAAGACATTCCCCCACTGCTTACTCCCGTTGATAGGGACATTTTCGGCACTGCTTATACCCTATTGCTGTTGACATTTCCCCCACTACTTATCCCGATTGCTAGGGACATTTTCCTCTGCTTACCCCCTTTGAAAAAGACATTTTCTTCACTGTTTACCCCCGTTGCTAAGGAAATTTTAGACACTGCTTACCCCCGTTGTTAGGGACATTCCCGACACTGCTTCCTCCATTGCTAGGGACATTTCCCACACTTCTTACCCACGTTGCTAGGGACCTTGCTTACCCCCCGTTTCCAGAGACATTTCCCTCACTGTTTACACCCGTTGCTAGGGACCTTGCTTACCCCCCGTTTCCAGAGACATTTCCCTCACTGTTTACACCCGTTGCTAGGGAAATTTTCACCACTGCTTACCCCCGTTCCTAAGGACATTTTGGACACTGCTTCCTTCGTTGCTAAGGGCATTTCCTCCACTGTTTACCACCCGTTGCTAGGGACATTTTCCCCACTGTTTACCTCCGTTGCTATGGACATTTCCCACTGAATACACCCCGTTGCTGGAGAAATTTCCCCCACTTCTTATCCCCGTTGCTAGAGAAATTTCCCCCACTTCTTACCCCCGTTGCAAAGGACATTTCCCCCACAACTTACACACGTTACTAAGGACATTTGGGATATTGCTTTCCCCCGTTGAACCGCCGAGTATTGAGGTGCGTAGCGCGTAAAGTCATTTGTCCACAGTTGCAACACACACTATCGAGTTCCAACCTGCCTCTGAAAGCAACGTTAGCACAAAAACTGTTCGTCAGGAGCTTAATAAAATGGGTTTCCATGGCCGAGCAGCCGGACGCAAACCTAAAATCAAGATTCACAATACCAAGCGTCGGCTGAGCGGTATAAAGCACACCGCCATTGGATTCTGTGGAAATGGAAAAGCGTTCTCTGGAGAAATGAATCATACCTCACTATCTGGCAGTCTGACGAACGAATCTGGGTTCAGCTGACTCCAGAACGCTACCTTCCTGAATGCTTAGTGCCAATTCTAAAGTTTTATGGATGAGGAGTCTGTCAACACTACTCATTGACTGTCGTTTTGTCAGCAATTCAGATAATTTAAAAATGTTTGTGGAAACGTATTTTAATACATTTTAATTTCTGAAGAAAGAAAATTGTAACCAGTAATTTAATTTGTTAACTTGGTTGATCCATTAATTTTTAATAAAACTTTGATGCTTCAAATGACTTTATTACAACAAAAACTAATTTTAATTCCGTGATTTGTTGTACGCCTGTATTATATTGTGAATAAACTGTTAGTGCCATCTGATAAATGATCTGAGTATTACTTAGAAACACAATTTGATTTGCTGTATATGTAAACTTTTATATATATAATTATGAAAGAGAAATGAAATTATTGGTAATAGTAAATTTGAGAAATATTTTCACAAAAGTATCTTTTCTATTTTGAAATAAACTTAATATTAAAGGTAAAATATTTATTAATATTAAGTCTTAACATGTACTAAGGCCGGGCATGGCTAGTTGGTTCAGGCGCTTGACTCGTAAACATGCCTCTCTTCCAGCCGTGGGGGCGTTATTATACGATAGTTACTCACTCTATTTCTTGGCAAAAGAGTAGCCCAGGAGATGGCGGTGGGTGGTAATGACTAGCTGGCTTCTCTGTAGCCTTACACTGCTAAATTAAGTACGGCAAACGCAGATAGCCCTTTAAGAGTTTTGCTCGAAAATCCAAAAAACAAACAAACCATATATTAGAGATTAAAATATTATGCAAGTTTTGAGTCACACTATTGCTACTTCTTGAAAGAATTATTTTGATTAAACTTGTATAGTTGATATGGTATTTGAATTATTATTGTCAATAACAACTCGGTAAAAATGAATTGAACCTACTATTTATGATAAATATGTAAAAGGCCTCCATTGGCACAGCGGGACGTCTGCCTACTTATATTGCTAAAAACCGTGTTTCCATAGTCGTGGTGAGTAAAGCACAAATATCCTTTTGTTTTCTTCACCCACGAGTGCGGCGGTAAGTCTACGGATTTACAATGCCAAAATCAAGGGTTCGATTCCCCTCGGTGGACTCAACAAATAGCCTGATGTGGCTCAACTATAAAAAACACACATACACACTTTTTGTCTTACACTGTAAAATTAGGGACGGCTAGCGCAGATAGCCCTCGAGTAGCTTTGCGCGAAATTCAAAACAAACAAAATCCCTTTGTTTCTCCCATGTAGGTTAAATTGCACGTGTCACGACGCTTGGAGAGTTATTTTCAAAATTTTATTAACTAACATTTTTAACCACTTACGTCAATGAGATTAGCATCAAAACGTAGTTCATAATCTAAATTCTAAAATTATATATGTTTTAATTTCCTAATTTAAGAGGAAATGTAAAGACAAAAGTTAAGTATCTATTACTGTATGTCACATAATACCTCCAGCTGTCTTATTACTCAGTTTCTGTTTTATCACGCCCACTATTCAACATGTACAAATACTTAAAGAAATAGAAACTCGAATTTGAGCAACGGACATGATAAATGTAAAATAAGAACCTCTCTCTTCTATGATTTGTCGAGATAGCAATATATTAAGCAAATCAACATGAGTAACTCCGCCCTTCTAACCAATCATTTGAAAGTTCTTATGTAGTACCACCGACTACTGTGACCAATAGAAAGAGTATTTTACCGGGTACGTAATTCTGACAATTGTTTGTAAATATCTGATCAATAAGACGTCTCTCTGGAAAGGAATGGGATTTTTCAACCCACATATATTTTACTTAGAGACCCGACTAAATTACAGGGATATTAAGGATACTAACACAGTAATTTGATGTGTGTTTTTATTTATCAAAAGTTAATATTTGAAGTATACACAACCCGCTCGCAAGTGCAAAGTAAGCTTCATGATAGTACACATGTACGAGTGCACAAGTTCGTACTCGAAATCGGTGTTTTTCAAAGTATTTCTCATTTACTTTTTATGTATTAAGAAATACGATTCAAATTTAAACATTTATGAGTAAATAGTTATTTGTATATTTCTACACACATGTAACGAAAGGTATATGGTACATGTGGTATACTTTTGTAGGTCAACACAAATATATACTCCTACTGCACTTGTGTTATTGTCTAAACTGAGGTAAATTTGAAACCACATTCAAAATTTGACAACTTTAAAACAAGAGGATAGTAAATTTAATAAGTGCCCGATAAACACGACACACATATGCTGCGAAATTCAACCTAAACCAAATATATGAGTTGTTGTACTCAAACATCTAGAAAACCTATAATGTTTATTGTATAAGCGCAACTTTAAACCATATAATAAGTCGACAGTTTTAACAAAACCAATGCGCTGTCGACTACTTTCTTGACATTGAGAAAGCATGTGACACTGTATGGCACAATGGTCTACGGTTCCACGTGAATGAAGTGGGATTACCGCGTTAAATTATTCGCTGGTTATCTAACTTTTTGAAGAATAGAAAATGTAGAGTAAATGAACTTTTTCTGAGTACTTTACTCCAGAAACTGGCGTCCCTCAGGGAGAGATAGTTAGCCCTATACTCTCCATCATGTGTGTAAACAATTTACCATTGAAGGGTCCTAAGCATGGATTATCCTCACAGTTTGCTGATGATGTGGCAGTCTGGAAAAGTGCCACAACACCAATAGTAGCAGCCATAAACATACAACCACAATTAAACAGAATGATCGAATACTGTCAAAAATACAGAATAAAAATAAATACAGCAAAAACACAACTTGTCGTCTCTACAAAATTGATAAAATACAAAAAAAACAAAACTACAGCCTGAAATATATGTGAATGTAATACTATTTCCGCCTTCCACATCGGCAAAATTTCTAGGTCTAACCTATGATTCAAAATTAACATGGATTAACCATGAAAATGAAATAAAATTCTGGCGAAGAACCAACTGTGCTTGGAGTCTAACTGGCAAGAATAGTAGAGCACCAACACACAACATACTAAAAATTTACAAAACACACATTAGACCACTAAATGACTACGCAGCTCCAGAATGGATAACTGTAACTGACAAAACAATTAAAACGAAGTTACAAACAATCCAAAACACACTCTTCTCAACAGCATATAGTTTCCAGAGCAACATCATCCAAATTTACACATTCAAACATACCAATCATACCAGATAGACTCCTACATAGCACAATAAAGTATTTTGATAAAAATTGGATGAAAAATGAATTATTAAACGAACAAGAAAGGAATTTCATACATGATGAAGATGGTCCTAAACACTTCTACCAGATCAACATACATTTTAAACACAAAAATAAATAAATGAAAAAAAGATAAAATAATAATATATATTTAGAAATAGGGCCACCATCAAACTAGACTTCCTACTGATAGGGCAAAATAATATTTATATGTGTATACCAGTAAATAAACATTGATCTTAAAAGGGTCGGAGTAAATTCAGTCCACTATGAACCTAAAGCAGTGAGTAACACCAACCAACACTGCATGATCATATAAGTAAAAAATGGCGGACAGGTCAAAGAGCACCTGACCCTCCAGAGTACATATGATACCCAAGAGAAAAAAAACAATACGCAGTGCTCTATTTATTCTCGAATTTTGCCTTTTTCATTGACACGTTTAACATTAACTTCCGACAGATGAAGATATTTTCCAAGATGAAAATTAAAAATATATTTGAATTTCGCACAAAGCTACATGAGGGCTATCTGCGCCAGCCGTCCCTAATTTAGCAGTGTTAGACAAGACGAAAAACCAGTTAGTCATCAACATCCACCACCAACTCTTGGGCTACTCTTTTACCAACGAATAGTGGGATTTACCATAACATTATAACGCCCCCAAGGTTAAAAGGGCGAGCATGTTTGGTGCGACTAGGTTCGAATCCGCGACCATCAAATTACGAGTCGAACGCCTTAACCCACTTAGCCATGCCGGGGCCAAAGTGAAAGATATACTCAGTAATAAATATCAACTACTTAATAAAATAAGCTGTTCAAGGCGTCGAGTTTAATACCTTCACGTGTAACTTTTGTTTGTGCGGTCATTGCGGTTATTACAGCAACTCGTGCTATAAAAATAAATACTTGTAAAAATAATTTCATCTCCAATATAACTTAATAAAATTTTCCTAATTTCCGTGTTGCTAAGAAGTTAATTCATTATTAATATTATTATTATTGTAAGCACGTGTTTTTATAATGCTTAGAAGCAACAAAAATATTAGACAAATAATGTATTATAAAATTTACCGATTAAACGCCGAAAGCTGACAAAGTACAGAAACTAAAAGGTGAAAAATTTGTGGTAACACCACAAAACCACAATTCAATTTTAAAACAGCTGTGATTTGAATTCAAAATATACAAATTTAAAAAAAAGTTTTAAAAAATCTGAAGATTACGCGTGTGTGTGTGTGTTTTCTTATTGCAAAGTCACATCGGGCTATCTGCTGAGCCCACCGAGGGCTAAAGATTACGCAATTTTTATTACAAAATATTTGTTCGATAATCACAATTATTGTTGTGTAAATTCTTTAAACAGCTCGTCTGGCAGGTATATTACATGACTTAAGAGTAAACAAAACCAAAAATGTACTTCGTCAGAAATTATAGTTTATATATTTTAGGCAAATGTCCTTGATCTGATACAAGTCTGTCATTCAGAGTCCTACATATAACAGTCGTTTAGTTTAACAGTAAAAGATTGGCTTGAATTATCGTGAATAAAATCATTAAACGCGTAATCTTCGCTTACAATTAAAGTGTTATTGTTGTGACAGTTACAAAACATGAAAGATATGACATTACATAATTTATGCCTCTCGAGGATTTTGTCATGAAACAAAAGAATTGTGGTGTAATGAGTGATTAATCTCTAAAGCCATCCAAGTGTTGCTCGTGGTAGGGTAAATGGGACTTCAGGTTGTACCTACAGAAATATTGAATACAAGCTAACGAGGTTATAACTTCATTAAGCATGTCACTGGTGAGGTTTCATTTGGAATATTGTGTTCAGTTTTATTTTGAATTTCGGACAAAGCTACACGAGGGCTATCTGCGTTAGCCGTCTTTAATTTAACAGTGTAAGACAAAAGGGAAGGCAGATAGTCAACATCACTCACCGTCAACTCTTTTGCCAACGAATAGTGGGATTAAGTGCTACATTATGAAGCCCTCATGGCTGAAAGAGCAAGCATATTGGGTGTGACCG
Organism: Tachypleus tridentatus; assembly: GCF_004210375.1. Lineage (NCBI taxonomy): Eukaryota > Metazoa > Arthropoda > Merostomata > Xiphosura > Limulidae > Tachypleus > Tachypleus tridentatus. The sequence continues at coordinate 37,481,587 of NW_027467782.1, forward strand.
AGATTCAAACTCGTGACCCTCCGCTTACGTGCCTTAACCACCCGGCCTATTGTGTTTGGTCTTAAGTTTCTTATTTTTGGGAAGATATTAAATTATTGAAAAGGGTTGAGAGAAGGGTTACTTCGGTACCTAGGATAAAGGGGCTTGTCCTGTGAGGAGAGGTTGAAATCAAAACGTTTGATTGGCCTTTGGATGTTGTAGTGGCAGTAAATATACCTGAGTTCAAAACAAAGCTTCATTAGTGTATGAATGATAAGAGTTGGTTTTAAATCTTTTTACTTATGTTACTTTATGTAGGGGATGGAACAGCCAAGGTGGACGAACAGGTTATATGTTTACCCAAAATATTGTGTTAATAGCCGTGTCTTTTTATGTATCAATAATGTAAGAAAAGTAACAAATTGTTCAAAAAAGAGATACTATAATCATGTTACTAAAAATTATTAATCGCTCAATATATAATTAAAGAATCACACAGTAAGTTGATTTAGACTGACTGTATTAATTATACTTAAACTGACCAAATTTATGCTTCTTCTATAACGTCGTTACATTACTCATGGCGCCCGAGAAACGAGCCTCTGGTGACACTTTCTGGAACAACGACGCCACGCTGAGCTATGAACGCGCCATATGGTGATAAATTTTGGAAATATGTCATTCTCTTTGATGACAACATTCCTTTTCCACTTCAGACCAACACATATGTAGCGGCATCTAAAGGCCTGTTGCACAAGACCTGGGATAACTATTTACGCCTGTTGATTTTTTTTGTAACTGATATACAAGTTGCATGTTGTATTGTAAAATCTTAAAGAAATTTGTGCTATAATTTGGGTACAAAATTTATGCTTACAATATTCACTATGACCAATTTTTTAAGGATAATGACGAAATTTACATATCTAGAAAATATCTTTCCTGTAATCTGTTCAGTCTTCACTGTTTTCGTTTATTTCCAACAGTTGCTTCTATTTAAATTTCTGTCAGTCATTAAAGTGTGCTGCAAAATTTTATTCCGTACAAATCCTATCCTTATGGTTATAACGCGCATATGTTTGCTATAAATGAAACTAAAATATTCAGGTCTCTGAAATAACACAGGGCTCCGAGAATTCCAAGAGGCGTTCAGTCGTTTATCAGGTGTAATATCCAAGCCGATAAAGCAGTTCATTTTTGTCCTATTATTTTTAATATCAGAAAGAAAGAAATAGAATTCAATATGAGGAGAACGTAAAATGTGGAACATAAACGTGTCAGAGAGGAAAGAGTATAAGGGTACAACGATATAAATGTATTCTAGTGACACTTGAATCAGGTATGTAAAGACAATTAGTGTTTATTATGACAGTGCATTGTTCAGTCTGATGATAAAAAGAGAATTGTTTTGTTTCAAATCACCAACAGATAACGGGTCAACAATGACCAACGTACTTTTTATATTTATTTTCAATTGTATTTATGATGGGAAATGGTAGAATGGTAAAGCATATTTTTTTGTTTTTTATTACTAAGTCGTTTACTTCTCTTATGTGTTTCTGTTTAACATTAATTCCATCAACCTTTAAACTTTGTCACCAACTTTCATCATCCCAGTGAGTAAACTCAATGTTATATTATCTCATCCGGGTTACGAACTATACAGATAATACAGTAACGCGTCATATATCACCCAGAAGACACTAAAATGACGTCATACAATGGATGCTTAACACTGCAATTCGCACTGTTGTGAAGTAGTAAAACGTGTGACTGTCATGAATCACAAAAAGAATTAGGCAATCTGCAGACCAGAACACGATGTGGCATGTGACCTAAAAAACAAATAAAAATATTTGTTACTCCTGAACTTGGATTTATTTACTCTTGAAACAGAAAATTTTCGAAGTCTTGTTTCAGTATTTAAAAATAGGTTTACTATTTTTTAGGTTTATTTCACGCAAAGCTACACGAGAGCTATCTGCGCTAATCATCCTTAATTTACCAGTGTAAGACTAGGGGGGACAGCTAGTCACCACCACCCATCGCCAACTCTTGGACTACTATTTCACCAACGAATAGTGGGATTGAGCGTGACATTATAACGACCCTCTGACCGAAAGGGCGAGCATGTTTGATGCGACGGGGATTCGAACCCGGGATACTCACATTTAGAGTCGAGCGCCCTAACCACCTGGTCATGCTTAGCCTATTCTTTAGGTCCAGTATCTTTCACACGTTAATATATTTTTAAATCTAGGAGGTTTTATTTAAATATATTTTAACACTTTCCTGACATTGTTTCACCCTAATCGTAAACCGTTACTTTTGTTAACATCACATTAAATATTAGTATGAATAATTTAAAAATACTGGATTTTTAGAATAATACAAAATATTTCTAATTGCACATACCTAAAAATGCATGTCTGCTTGTGTTTGGTGTAACAGGACTTAAGCCTTTATTTAATAAATACGGCCTATATTCGTTAGATAAGTTAACTTTTGTTCGTTTTTTGCTTTCATTTACTGAAAACAAAGTTTACCGTTCGTAATACTATCAACAGGTAAACTTGTTATTTTACTATCTTACGTTAGACCTTTTCAAAAAAATTTTAATACATCGTACAAAATGTATACGAAATTATATTGACACTCGCCTTTTGTTTGCATCAGTTAGTGCGTGCGCGCATATTTAAAGAGTACGATTTAAAACAGGCATTTTCAAGACAGACAAAAATTGATTATTACAATAATAAACACAATCTTTGTTGTCCTGTTGATAATACAACTTAAAGTACGTGTAGTACAATAGTACAGAAATACTGCTGGTAAAACTATAAGCTATATTTGTATATTTGTAAAACATAATCAGGAACATAATATTTTAAATATTAGACTTCTGGTATATTTTGAAGTACAATAATTATAAAATACTACATATACTGAAACGTATATGTTTTATTGGTCCTTTGTTTTCTCCAAAACTAGTGCAACATAAACATGTTACTTCGACAAGTGAGACACCAAAATTAACAACCTCCAAAATTCTCCAAATAAAGAAGTTACAAAACCGAACTTGCAACATAAATACAAAGAATACAACAGTAACTGGACAATTTTAAATATGAGAGACGTGAAGTACGACTGCAACATCCTCACAAACTTACATTATGTTTACGTAATTCATTGAGCAAATTCAATATTGTCTGAAAGGCTACAAGAATGTTAAAAGTGAAAAAAAATTAAATCAATAGTGTCAATTAGATAATCCGTTGTGACTGAATATTGTTCTAAAGATAAATTATTTAAGCACAGCAGAGGCAATAGGTTTAATTCTGTGAGAATTTTGTGGGTAGAAGTAAAACGTGACTTCATTTCCCTATTCTAAGTATGACATGGATTTACATTCAAACATAATTTATTCCAACTTTCATAAATTACAAATTCATGAAAAAAAATGTTTCTAAGTCTTCATTAATTAATTTACAGGCGCATATAAGAATAATGTTAACAGAATCAACTTGGTTACAAATTTTCATCAGTATAAGTGTCCCTTACTGAAAATATAATCTAATATCATATCACATAAAAACAAATTCTAGCTCTTGCATAAAATTTGAAATATTGTCTGTTTCTGTTCTAGTGTCTTCCTTTGGTGACTGGTTTTCAACTAGACATTCTAAAGCTTCCAAAATCTTAAAGAAAGACTTCAAAATTGCTGTTGTTACCATAACATGTGTCTCCCATCTGGTATCAGAGGAATTTTAACACACTTTTATTTCCAAGACAAGTTTTAAGAATTTTTCACTGGCTGGTTGAGGCTGACAAAATGTATAAAGCAAATGCATCATAGAGAAAAAAATTAACTGCGACTTGACAGCAGTCAACAGCACCCCGGCCTATCAGATTTAGTGAATGGGCTGTACAGGGCACATGTGTGTCAAACTTATTATCTTCTAATATCTTTTGCTGCATACTCTTATAAAACCCAGACATGTTGGCAGCATTGTTGTAAGACTGACCCCTATATTTTGAAAAATTAAGTTTGCAAACTTCAGTTAAGTACTGCAATACCTGGTTTGCCATTTCATCAGTCATATGGCTTTTCAGTTCCAGAAAGGTTAAAAAACATTCAATAGGTTGCCCATCTTTTAAGTATCGAACACTTAACTGATTTATATGTGATATATTTTAGCTTGTCAACTGACATGCTCTTGTAGAGCAACTTGCATCAACATTAACACCAGAGATATCTGGAGAATTTACAGGCAAAGTGAGATCAGTTGTGGAACTTGTGCCAGTTGAGCAAACCTGTGACACCTCAACGTCATCATGATGTTCTGAAAGTAGACAAAGTGGTACTTGTAAGTGTGGAGCTTGGTTCACCTTCAATCTTGTCAAAGTCAGATGCAGTACAAGTGACTTCTGATGGCAGAGATGAGTTTTGATTTGGAAGATCTTGTTGTGCAAGTTCAGTGAAAAAATTAGTCAGCTATCTAGTCTTGGCTACTAAATCCAAAGCCTTTTGTTGGTTTTTTTGCCAGTTTTTTTTCTTTTGTGCATCACTTAATTGAACATGTTTCATCTTGCAGTCTGAAAAATACAGAAATAAAAAACACAAAATAATACGGATCTTATATAGTTATAATGCCAAGAAAAATACTGAAATTCATAAAGAAAAATGTTGATAAGACAGTCTAACATAACATACTAAACTCTAGGTCTACATTTGGACAAAGATTGTCAGAAAGTTATCCTAGGGCCAAGGTCCACCAGTACATAAACATGAATTCATAACTACCTTTATCGATTTGCTGCATTCTGATACGTTGAAAACCATTCGTGACTGGCTTCAATCCATTTTAGAAAAAATAGTTTTTAGTCATTGCAAAAGTTTCATTAAGGTTTTTGTATAGTGGCTGTTTGCAAGAAACAATGTCAATGGTAATATGTAAATCCATTGTCAACCAAAACAATTTGTACTCAACAACACATACTGTAATAGCCTATATACTCAGTAATCATTCTATACTGGTACACATACAAAACATATAATCAATTGTAAATTGTACTGGACATTGAACTACTAAATACTAGGTTAGGCACTAAAAAGACACCATTGGTGTGAAAAAACGGTGTGATTAAAAATGATTCAGTGTACTATTTGAAGGAATGAAATCAAAAGTGATATCAACACTTGTGGTATATTTTATTTGTTTTCAGCAAGTTTACATTCACTAGCTACCTAGACCACGTATTTTGTTTTATCTACCATCATGCTAGAAGTTGAACAAACACGTAATCCTGATTGACTAATAAAGGAACATTCACCATAAATCTGTTATCAATACTATAAGTAAAGCTACCAGTATGGACGCCAATTTTGATTTCATTCCTTTAGTCGCATACTCAATTTTTTCTTTTGGTCGTACTTTCCTTCCACACCCGAGATCTTTATGGTTAGATAACTATAACACATCATTAAAGGCTATACGGAGGTAGAAAATCATAGATCAGAAGAAGGTTACAAAAAATTTCAAAGTCGCTGATTATCTCTTTAAATACAGTAAAGTTCATCATTGAGAAGTGGAATGTGCTTCATAATGGAGTTTTCAGCGAAACAAGTAAATAATATGTTGTAGAAGCTTAGGCATTAAAAATTGAGTTTTTGGTGTAAATTAAAGGCGTTATGTCTGGCACTAGTCCAACACAATACATCACTAAGTAAACACCATCCAATCTGTCAAATATGGTGGTGGTAGCATTGGGAAGTTGTCAGGATTGAGGGGAAGATGGATGGGGCAAAGTAGGGCGAATCCTAGATGAAAACCTGTTTGAGTCAGTCAAGAATCTAAAACTTGGTCAAAAATTCACATTTCAGCAGGACTATGACCCGAAACACAAGGTAAAAGTCACATTAGAGTGATTTCAAAATAATAAAGTGGATGTTTTGGAGTAGCTTAGTCAAAGTTCTGATTTTAATACGAAAGAAAATTTATGGCGAATTTTGAATACTGCAGTCCATCAACGATCTCCAAGGAACTTGTTAGGAATGAACCAATTTTACCAGAAAGATTGGGGAGAAATTACACCACCCCATTGTGCAAGGTTGGTAGAGACCTATCCAAAAAGACAGTAATGGCTTCAAAAAATGTTTCCACCAACTACCAACTTAGAGGGGCTGAGTACTTATGATATCAACAGATTTCAATTTATATATTTTCTTTGCAGGGTTTGCTGACATTCAACCTTCTTTATACACAACAATGTTTAGCCTGATTCATTAGAATTTTGAACAAAATAAATTACGGTTACAAACAGAATAGCAACATTCAATCTCTTCATAATGTAGTTCACATTTAGCGGGGTAATTCTCTAAGTTTTTTAGCAAAAATTTGTAAGTAACTTGTCTTTTACGCGCCTGTCGTGGGGATTAAACCACATAATCTAGCTTTATAAGGCCTCAAGCTTACCGTTGAATCGTCAAGGGGAAACTCTCTAAGCACCAAGACATGATGAGAAACCTAGTGTTACGATGTATTGATTTGTTAGAAATATACTCGTATTATTTACTTGTGATTCTTGTGTAATAGAAATTAAAGTATACTCTTTCTTGTTTTTATATTTAAAGAAAATGTTATCAAAATTCAGAGAAATTAAAAAAAGTTTAAAACAAATAATTAAGAAATGGAATGTGCTTTTCACTTACTGTATCCCTAAATCTGAAAATAAAACATGAGTTTTAAATATAGCACTAATTTCTGCGTATTAAAGTCTTGTTATAAAAGAAATGGCCTGGCATGGGCAGGTGGTTAAGGCACTCGATCGTCATCCGAGGGTTGCGGGTTCGAATCCCGTCACACCAAACATCCTCGCCCTTTCAGCCGTGGGAGCGTTATAGGTAATTGTCAATCCCACTATTTGTTGGTAAAAGAGTAGCTCAAGGGTTGGCGGTGGGTGGTGATGACTAGCTGCCTTTCCTCTAGTTTTATATTGCTAAAGTAGGGACGGCTAGCGCAGATAGCCCTCGTGTAGCTTCACGCGAAGTTCAAACCAAACCAATAAATGAAATACATAAAACTCAAAAATAAAGATAACATTTTGCATAAGTTTTCAAAGTTACTTTTTACATTGGTACAAATGGGCTCAGTTTTCGTCATTTCTATGAAAGAGGTATACAAAATTAGATTATCATTAAATAAATAAATTCTAATCGGTATTGCATGCTTTTGAATGACCCCATCTTCTAAACCAGCATTATGTAGCACAATTTACTGTCAGAAATTCCTGCAAGGAATAAAACGGTGTGGTCGAAGTTAGCACAGTTTACAATATCACGAACATATAAAACCTTATCGTAATCATATGATTTTGAGTGAGATAATATTCAGTACAAGTAAGAACAAAAGAAGAAAACTGTTTATATTTAGTAGCCGCAAAATTTCATAGTAAATGAAATTTTCCTTCTGGTATTTTTAGAAATTTTTATTTTATCTTATGTGTCATTCACTATACGGTTTTGCATGCCTGCTCTTAAAATCTGCTTCTTTTATCAGAAGTTTCTGAAAACTGTATCTATAGCCTCACGATCATGCTTTGGTGTCAAGAAACTTGTTATTTATACAATTCTTCTGATGTATAAACAAGTACAAACTTATTATTTAGTAGTTAAGTTATAATCTGGGTGCGTGTGTGTGTGTTTTCTTACAGCAATGCCAGATTGGGCTATCTGATAAGTCCATATGATCCGTGAAGGAAGTTTGATTTTATCTCACGTTGTTGATAATTTACCGTGTGGAACGTAACATGTAAGTACAACCAATGTTTTTAAGCCTATAACAATTAATGAAGTTATACTTCACACCAAATATGTTCAGCTTTATATTTTCGAAGCATTTTAATGGCACTATTTGTAATTCCAATATTAGATTTTCCAATATTTTTTAACCTTGAAGAAAAGGTTGTTCAAAATGTGTGCAACTTTATACATTGGTAACAACGAACCGCAGTTTTTTTTTGTTTTTTTTTTTAATTTTGTGCAAAACTATATCAGAGCAATTCGCGCCAGCCATCCCTAATTTAGCAGTGGGTGGTTATAATTAGCTACCTTCCCACACGAAGCATTTGCACATCTGACAATTCTAAACGTTTCTTTAGTTTTTGCGATCATTGTTTAACAGCATATTTAGTTGTGGTAGGTTATTGTTATCTCATTTGCTTAATTAACAGGAGTATTTTACAGAAATCATATATTAAACCTCGACTAAACAAAAAACAGCATTGTAACATTAAAGTCAATAAATCTGTTAAAGTGACAACATTTAGATATTCCATCCAATTTTGAGACTATCGATATATTAATGCAGTATCTTAATATCAGATGAAGACTGTTTAATTGTGTCGCTTAGGATTATAGTCAGTCTTTATGCACTAATCAGTGATGACGAGAAACCCACTTGTTGAGAAATTTATATGCAAAAACGGCTCGTTTGGGCTGAAAACACTTTACATGAAGAGCGAACAACGTTTCGACCTCTTCGGTCATCGTCAGTTCAGTTACCTCTTTCTTTGTGAACCTGACGATGACCGAAGAAGGTCGAAACGTTGTTCGCTCTTCTATGTAAAGTGTTTTCTCAGCCCAAACGAGCCGTTTTTGCATATAAAAGTCTTTATGCACTGTGATCTATAAAATATATGGAATGCAAATATGTAAGGTTTGTTAATGTAATCTAGTAATGTCTGTTCCACTGATAACTTTACTTAGTATAAGATGATTGGTTAAAAACTGAAGCGTTTGTCTTCCCTTTCTCTTTAGTTGTTGTTTGTTACAAACGTTTGGCACAAAGCTACACAAAAGGTTATCCATGCAAAGCAGTCCCTAATTTTGTGCTGGTAGCTAATCGACAGGATCCACCACCAATTCTTGGCTTACTTTTGGCTGACAAAATACTTGGATTTGATCGTCGCTCTTATAGTGAACCCATAGCCCTATAAATTGGAACGCATTTTTGAAGTAATGGAAGGCAAACCATCGACTCTTGGATTCAGAGTCCGAGCACACTATTCACAAAGTTACGCAAGGTCTCAAGGATCGTATTAGTCCAGGATATCTGATGTCAATATTTCAAAAACAGGCGACTTCATATGAAAAGCTATGTTCAATTGCTTGCAAAAACATTTTGCATAATACTTAAATACAAACCATTTAACGGTTAATCTTAGTTCTCAAAATGAATAAAGCTGATATTTTAGAAAAGGTTGCCAAAGGAAAAAAAATAATTCTGAAAACGACACTCTGATGACATTCTATTAATCGCTAGCGGTAGCTCACGCCTATGAAGTTAAACTTCATGAATGATGTTTTGGTTTTAATAATTAATTTTCCATAATTCAACTAAGCAAAGTTCAAAAATATTCATTTTTCATACAAGGAAATTTTAGAAATCTGGAAGAAAAAACCTTTTACTTATATCAAATTATTATTTTGTTTACCACAATGAACATTTTTTGAATAAAAGGGAAGAATATTTATGTGAAAAGGATATGTATACTCATTCATACCGATGTGGCTTTGCTGTAAGAAAACACACCATCTTAAAACAACAAGTTTGTTTGCTGTTGGTTTTATATTTGAAACTTACTACTTCCTGTTTGTAATTTGTGTTATCTTAAACATTTTGAAAAAATGCAATTGTTTAATGTATTGTTCAACAATAAAAATGCTGCATAGTTATAAAAATATTACCCTGTTATTATTGTTAATGTTAATTGCGGTAGTTTCCGAAATCTCAGTTTTGGACTTCTACATCGCAAGTTCGATCTGAGATCAACCTTAGACAGGACAAAACCATTTTGGTGTGGTCTAAGCTGATTTCTCTCCTGCTGGAACAGCAGTTAGTCTATGGATTTACAACGCTAAAACCAAAGACACAGCAAATAGTCCGATGTTGTTTTGCTATAAGAAAACACGCACTAAGCTAATTTACCAATTATTTGACCAGGTTTCCATTAATCTCATAAAGTGTAGAATATCTAAGTATTTGTAAAAAGACGTCAATGGTTTATCCTTCTTTATAGTTGTGAGTAAGTTTAATTCTTTATTAAGTAATATACGGATTTAATGATTATAAAAATGAATAAAATGAACTATTCTCAAAATATAATTATAGTGAGTAGGTTAAATGAGCAGACATTTGTTTCTCCAACCGACCATTTCTGAGTGAATCATTTTATTTTGTAATGAGTTTATATTACTAGGTAATGTTTCAGACTTATCTAATATTCGTTATTGATCTTGGCTATAAAGGTTTATACTGCTATTGACAAACAAATTATGCTCATTTTGCAATTATTTTACTTATAATTTTGCGAAACTCTATTAACAGGTAATTTATACGGAAGGTATAATATGTTTGGATATATACTCCTATTAAATGTTAATTTATATATATTTTTTAGAAAAAGGTGTAATATGTTTGGGTACGTACGCTATTGGAAGATAAATTATTAAACAAAACGAGTAATATGTTTGGGTAGATGAGAAAATTAATAACACTATGTAACACAAATATTGTTCCTGGATAGTAGGTTTTACTTCTCAATTCCTTATGTTGTAAAAGTACAGAAAATGGCCATTATTCCCTTCAAACTTTGCTTTTGTGAACTGGATAATGAAATTTAGAAATTCACCTATTTTCTGTGTAGAAACGGGCAAATTTGCACATTTTAATTTACATAAGATCTGAATAAAACAATAAATGAATCAAGATTTACATGTATTTATACTAAAGTTATCCAAAAATGTTTAGAAGTGAGTATTTTTTCGAGATTTGCGACTGTAATGTAAATCAATTTCACGTATCAGTCCCGAGATATAGTCTCTCATCATGTTTTCGTTATACACTCCTCGGTAGCGGTGTTCAAAGTCCAGTATACAGTCATGTGAAAAGTTAGGTCCCCCTATAAAACCCTGTGTATTTTTGTAACATTTTTGGATATATAAATATTTAATCTCAATTTTAATAATACTGAGAGATTATAGGAATATAACTGAACAATTAAAACTGAAGAAAAGACTTTTCAAGATCTTCTGTAAATGTAATTCTACCAAAATGCATACTCGAAATGAGGGAAAAGTTAGGACACTCTACCCCCTAATAGCTAGTGGTAACCCCTTTGGCTCAAATAAGTGCAGTGAGACGCTTCTTGTAGCCATCTACTAGTCTCTGATATCGGTCTGCATTATTCCTCAATGAAGAAGTTTTTCAGCTATCAGATATTTGAGGGTTTACTTGCATGTACAGCTCGTTTTAAGTCACCCCAAAGAATCTCAATGGGATTAAGATGTGCTTTGACTCGACCATTCCATTTCAGCCAGTCTTTGGTGGATTTACTGGTATGTTTTGGGTCATTGTCATGTTACGGGGTCTAGTTCCCTCTTCAGCTTTAATTTTCTCACAGATGGTCTCACAAGATCCTCAAGCACCCTGTGATACACAGTAAAATTTATGGTTGATTCTATGATTGTGAGCTGTTTAGGTTCTGCTGCAGCAAAGTAACCCCAAACCACGACACTTCCTCCTCCATGCTTCACAGTTGGTATGAGGTTCTTTCCCTTGAATGCTGTATTTGGTTTACGCCAAAAATGTCAGGTGTTCTACATCGTGCCATATGCTGAAGCCACCAATGGGAATCGACCCCCTAATTTTTGCATTGTAAATCCGTAGACATACCGCTGTACTAAGGGGGAGAAAATTTACAAATGAAATCCATGGTCTGTTTACTTTAAGCACTCTTGTTGGAGTATTGTTGTGTGCTTAAATATCAATCGAAATGTAGAAATATTTTCAGACGGAAAAACAAAATTCATTTAGTGAGAGAAACAGACATGTCAGTTTAGTTTGTTTCTTTCAACTGTAAACTATAGCTCTGAATACTAGCAAAATTACGTTTTACTATTCAAACTTTGTACAAGCAGTCAGTAGGGAACAACTGGAAAATATTCACATAAATCCTTGTTTTTATCTTCAGGCAAGTTTATCTCCGTTTAAAATATCAATTTGTTTGTTTGTTTAGGATTAGCCACAAAGCTACATAGTGGAATATCTGCGCTCTGCTTACCAGGGGTATCAAAACATTGTTTCAGGCGGTGCGGGTCCGCAGACATACCGCTTTGCCACTAGAGGGCTTAAAATATCGGGAATAAATGAGAAACATAAAGAATTGTGAAGCGATTATTTACAATATCACGAATGAGATTTTTGTGTCACTGAATTTTTATTGTCTTTGTAGGTGACACATAAATTGAGTCAAATTTTGGGTCTTACTTAAAAGATAAATATCATATCTGATGTTTTTTTTTAAATTAAAATGATGAACCCCTTTCTTTAAAAACAAACACTGATGACAAAATTTTATCTTATTACACATTTACAACATAGCATTAGGTAACTACTCATTTCTCAAAGCAATGTGAAAATTGAATTTCATGACTAATATCTTTATCATAACTATTTTTAACTAGTCTTACACGTCAGGTCATTCAATAAGTAATGTCCGAAAATTTAATACAAAAGTGCATCATCATTTATGTCTTTGCAAAAGGCTTTAATGATTAAAATATATAGTAAGACGTCTATAAAGATGTTCACGCAAATAAAAGAAATTAATCTAACTCTACGCGAAATCCAAAACAGAACAGACAGAAAATTTACAGTGTAACGTGAAAATACAATAGCAAAAAATGAGTATGAAAATACTAAATCATTAAGGCCTAGAATTAACATTATTCCTGCAAACTACAAGTATTTATTTTGACACTTCTAACTATTAGAATTTGTAAAATTGAGTCAAAATAGTAATTTGTTATTTGAAATAGTTTTTCATACCAATATAGGGAAGAGCACAAATGACTTATAGCGAAGCTTTACGACTAACAAGGAAATAAAAAAAACAGACAAATCATTTGTGATAAATGGTTTCGATGTAATTTGAGAGGGTCTAAGTGCAGGTATAGAGTAATAAGACTTATCAAATAGAAAAAGAGTTATTAATATATCTGTATTCGTATATAAAGGAATAACATATTCGAGCCATAAACGAAAACACATTGTTATGAAATAAAAATATATATATATTTAAAACACACTGCACAATTTTTTTAATTTAAAAAAGAGGATCGTAGGGTACAAGTTACAACGTGGAATTATAAAGTGTATCCTAGGTTTTGGACATGAGTGAGAAAGTAGGAGCCACACTGCGGTGGAGATAGACAATCAGTCTTAATGTTGTACATTTTACATCAAAATTTCTTTCTTTCTCTTTGAAATACCTTTATATAACGGGAAACTAAGTTTGAATTTTTAAACAAGGTCTGAGTAACTGTCATATACTTGCTATGGAAATGTCAAGCAAGATGTTTTGAGAATTTCTGCAGAACACTTCCAACTTTGTCAATATTTCACTAGTTTCCTTCGGTGCTGCCCTCTATATGTAAAAACGTTTTTACGTTATCACAAGCCCCCTACCACCGTTCTACTAGTTTGTTTTGTATTTTGTGCAAAGGTACACGAGGGTTATCTGCGCTAGTCGCCTAACTTAGCAGTGTGAGACCAGAGGAAAGGCAGTTAGTCATCACTACCCACCACCAACTCTTGGGCTACTAATTTACCAACGGAAAATGGGGATGACCGTCACGTTATAACACCACCTTGGCTGAAAGGGCGAGCATGTTTGATGTGTCGGGAATTCGAACCAGCGACCCTCGGATTACGTGTCGAGTGCCTTAAACACCTGGCCGTGCCAGGCCTCCGTTCCACGGAAAATAATTCATTGCAACGTGTCTCTCATACAAATTATGATACGAAAATCATCCAGTAAAAACGCTCCACATTCTTGTTACGCACATGATTCATATTCAGTTATACAACACTATCGTTTCATTTTTGGAAGGGCTCTTGTTTTAGCGTTTGAAGTTTTTCTTTAGTGCGCTCCCTATTTGTAACTTAAATAGTTTAACTTCCGAAGTGGGGTTTTTATTAATCGTTTTTAATTATGCATCTGACACTTTATTTTAAACCCACTGTCCAATCTTTATTGTTTTGTAGTTGGTATTTTTTCCCTCGCACGTTTGTTTTCATCTATCAATCAGTTTGTTCGATTTATTGCTTACCGTGAATTTCGAGGTTAATGTTACCACTCTGAGTGTCACACGTTTTACAAAACATTTTTTCATTGGTAGCAGGTAGGGTAATGCAACAGATGTATTCGTGATTATTATCCAAGATATAGGTTACTGTTTGGGTCAACAACCTTTACCTGGACTTCTCCGATTTCCCCAAGAACATATTATGCCTGCTCAGTGTTATAAAGGCCCGGTGTGACCAGGTGCGTTAAGGCGTTCGACTCCCTGTCGCACCAAACATGCTCGCCCCTTTTAGCCGTGGGGGCGTTATAATGTGACAGTCAATACCACTATTCATTGGTAAAAGAGTAGCCCAAGAGTTGGCGGTGGGTAATGATGGCTAGAGGAGATAGCCCTCGTGTAGCTTTCCGCGAAATTCAGACACAAAATGTTGTTTGTAAACATTATTATACGAGTTAATTTGTTACATTGTCACGAGACGTTGGATTAAGAATGTTTTCGTTAATGATTTACTCTTCAGTTTAAGGTACGTGAAGACGCGTTGTGGCGACAACAGCACATATATGGTTTGTCAACTTCTTCGTGGTTTTACCTTCAACAATTTCTCATATTTCCTTTAACAACTTCCACGCGTAACTTCCTTCTCCGTTTTAAACCTACTTTAATATTTCAACAGTAATGAAACAATAACAATATTTTATACATTCTCAGATACGCGTTACTACAGACTCTAGAAATAGTACATTTCGAACAATTTTATAATTCAACGAACTTTCTAATAACAAATAAATGTGTATATTAGTTCTAATGAATCCGCAAAGCGAAACATTGATTTAAAAAAGTGCTTCTTTTTATTTATCTGAAGTGTAAAGATCGGCTTTCACAAACTTATTCCTGCGTTGTTCAGTCTCTTACTAGACTATTGATTAAACATTTTCTGTTTCTTCGGTTAACAATTATCAGATGCCTTGTTCAACACGTTCCATTTCATCAATATTTCTGTATTGATAACTTTGATTCATTGTTCTCTGTGACATGTTGATCTTCTGGACTGAAAATGTTAATGGGGTCCTTCATTGCCTTACTGCTTTACACTTTTCACCTGAACTTTGTTTGACCATTTCTTAAGGATTTATTTCCTTTTCATCTCAGCCTGTGGACATTGGTGGGCTGACGTTTTAGCCAGGACTATATCACATACTTTTTATTATCTTACATATCTTCTCATTTATCTGAATCATTCTTTCCGCCCAGAAACTACGGTGGCTCGGGAGTGTAATTCTGATTAAACTACAGTGACTCGGGAGTGTAACTCTGATTAAACTACAGTGACTCGGGAGTGTAACTCTGATTAAAATACGGTGGCTAGGGAGTGTAACTCTGATTAAAATACGGTGGCTAGGGAGTGTAACTCTGATTAATCTTCTTTTATAAGATATTATCTTACATATCTTCTCATTTATCTGAATCATTCTTTCCGCCCAGAAACTACGGTGGCTCGGGAGTGTAATTCTGATTAAACTACAGTGACTCGGGAGTGTAACTCTGATTAAACTACAGTGACTCGGGAGTGTAACTCTGATTAAACTACGGTGGCTAGGGAGTGTAACTCTGATTAAACTACGGTGGCTAGGGAGTGTAACTCTGATTAATCTTCTTTCCATTTCTCATTTTCTATGTCCTGTATGTGCTAATTCTCAATGTTTAATTGCTTACATGATGTTCACATGTAGTGTTCATTCCCTTCTCTTTTGCCTTTGGAAACAGTTCTCTGTTTGTAATATTTCTCCCTCACTAACTGAAATAGAGCTTTTGATTCAATTGGTGTATTTCTCTTTGCATAGTTCAGAAAGTGTTAAACATTCGAAACTAAATATCTGTGTATTTTGATTTAAAAGGAGTATTTGGCAAATTATAAAGAATAAAATAACAGTGTAGAAATACATCATTGCCCTGTGAACTTTCAAAGTACGTTTGTTCAGTCACAAATAGGCTTAGCATAGTCAGGTAGTTAAGGCGCTCGACTCGTCATCTGAGGGTTGGATGTTCGAAGTTCCGTCGCACCAAACATGCTCGCCCTTTCAGCTGTAGGGATGTAATGATGTGTCAATCAATTGAAGTATTCATTTGTAAAAGAGTAGCCCAAGACTTGGCGATGACCTATAATGACCAGCTGCCTTCCCTCTAGTTCTACACTACTAAATTATGGACGGCAGGCGCAAATAACCCTCGTGTAGCTTTGCGCGAAATTCAAAAAAGAAACATACAAACAGAAATTTAGAAGATTTATAAAGCAAAATAATCAGTAGTGTCGTTAATATTATTTTGCTTAAAATAATAAATTTACTTCAATGGATTAATTCATGCATGTGGGCTTAGTTGAAATGTTTCAAAACTCATCACACAACGAGTACATCTCGATTATAACAGCAGAACACATTTTTAAAAGTTATCAATGTTACTTGACAGAGTGGTGCGTACTTGTGTCAGTATAAACTATTATTTATGTTTTATCCATACTTTATAGTATTTTTCATAGAGTAGCAAACATTTAACTATGCATGATATTCTAATTTCTGTATAATAAAATAAGCATTCATTTTTACAATTTTACAAAGATTAAAAACACATGTTAATCCATTGTGTTTGTTTTTCTCAAAGCACAATAATTTTATCACTAGAATTTAGGTATGTTTTTACATACCAGTATATTACATATTCTGTAGATACTTATTTTATTATTTCAGTGCTTCAGCAGCTGTATATAAAGCCACAGATAGAGAAACCGGGTTGACAGTTGCTGTTAAGAAGATTTATTTATCGCAGCAACCATATAAAGAAGATTTAATTACAGAACCGTTAGTCCTACGCGAAATAAAACATCCAAACCTAATCAGCGACTTGGACAGCTACCTCATAGGAGATGAACTCTGGGTAAGTATTCTTAGTGTTACATATTAGTGAATTCTCTTGTATTTTCAAGTTTACATTCCATAGAGTGCACATTAAGGTACTAATCTTTATTGAACGTAGTAAGTCAATTTCAAGCAACAGTATTGGTTTGAGAATAGTTTCACACGTTATTCTTACAGGTTTGCTTTTTAAAAATTTTGTTTCTAAATAATACATGATTGGGAAACAATATTCTAGATAGAAAATCTAACTCTTCAAGAGTTACTTTAATTTTTACCTCGTGAAAAATTATTTTGATATTGCTATTTGTTTTAGATATATGATTACTGACAGAATTTTAAGTCAGGAAAAATATTATGTCTCATCGTTTATGAGAGATTTTACTAAAGAATAAAATGTAAGTGAAATTTTAAATTTTGTTTATTTAGGTAATAATGGAATATTTGGCAGTCGGCTCTTTGGATAATGTTGTCACCAAAACCCATCTGTCCGAAAATGATATCTCTTCAGTTTGTAAAGAAGTATGTTATATTGACTGTTATGAATAGAGGTTCTTGTAATTTTATTTTCTAACAGATGTCTAATGATTACAATTTATTTAAAAGTCTGTTCAATAATTATTGCAGTTAGTTTCCTATGTCTGTTATGCAAGCATTATTATATTTGTAACATTGCTTATATATAATAATAATAAAAGCACGTGTCTATGCGTATATGTTAAAGTCATAGCTTGAAGAAGAAAGAACCCAAAAACCAAATATTTTGCACATGTACCAAGATCCTCCTGAGGGTATGCACCTGAGTGTTACTTTTCCACGTATATGTGCATCTATTTAAGGAGGCAAAGTAACAAAAACCACAAAGAACAAGAGCGGTTTGTGCATTACAAACAGAAATCACAGAGAGACAAACACATGTGAGCAAGTGTATATGTGGATCTTTTTAAAGAAGGAAACTATCAAGATATTTGCATCGAAAAGAAGTTGTTCCCTGTATAACAAATTTAAATATATAGAGAAGTCAAGACAAGAATTATACTTTTACGCTAAAATGGTTTCTCAATTTTCACCATAACAGTACAGTACAGTAGAGATGGATGGACTAAGCCCTTTTTGAGGACCATGCCATTTCATTATGAGTTTGTTTCCATTCCATGCCACCAGCAATGACAGTCATGTATGACCAATGCGTTTCTAACGAGGAGTGACCATGTGTCATGATATATGGTTAGTTAACGTCTGTCACTTAGAATATAACAATGTAATAACCTGAGTACAGCTGGATACTTTCATTTATAAAACGACACTGAATGTATAGTAAAGCCAATGGGATTTACTAACATTCCTTTGTAACAATGGCTTCCATGTCATGTCACTTAGCTACAGAAGTATGTTTTAATATCGCTGTCATTCTGTGTACTGAAAATACATGAAATGAAACATCTACATAACAAAACTGGAAACTATTTGTTGATTTTTTTTTCAATTTAGAATCTCCACTGGTTAGAGAAGGTTTTTATTGTCGGTGATATAACAGAAAATACCTTAATTCGGAAATGATTTTAGTTTAAAATTGCACAGGGGCAATTACTGAAGGTGGTTGGTCTCAACCTAAAAAGCCCATGCTTTTCTCATAGCCAGTTTAATGTAGGTGCTCCAGTGGCAGTAATAACTTTTTCATCTTGGCAGCAGATGGTAAAACAACTAATATATCAACCCAATCTAAGCTTGGTACTTCTGCTATTTATAAATTATATATAATTAAAGTATTGAAAACAACAAACACACTGAATTATAATTATAGTGATATTTAAAAATATTTATCTTTGAAATAAATTTACATCTCATGTAGGTTCTTCAGGGAATAGAATATCTTCACGTTAACAGTGTAATACACAGGGACATCAAAAGTCAAAATATATTAGTTGGGATAGACTGGAGCATAAAACTAGGTAAATTTTAAGACATATAATGTCAGGTTTGGTTATTAAAAAAACAAGTTGACTGCAGATGTTTTTTTTTTTTTACCAATTCCTAATAATTTGTCCAATGTTACTGAAAATCAGGGGTGTCTAAAACCCTTCAGGATTATCTTTTATACACCTCTAATTTGTAGCCAAAATGTAGAAATTAGATGAATATGTAAAAGGAAATACACCTGCAGCTATCTTGTTTTACAATAATTTTGAGCTTGTACAATATTTTAGTAATTTACAGCATTTAAATTGTAATATTTAATAAGTTTTATACCATTTATATAGATTTTTTGATAGAAAGTTTTGTCTCTCACCATCCAGCCAAACTGATAAGCTATCTTATTGAATAAAATCTTTTTTTGGCTCTGACATGTAGGAGACAAAAGATAGAATTGAAGTGATAGTATTGAATCACAATGGACAAACTGAGAATAATGTAAAATAAAAACACACCATCTGCACTTAGCTTGTTTTTATTAGAATTTTGAAACCAGTTGGTTTCAATATTGTGCCAGCATTCAGTGCTTATGCAATGATTTTCGTTATTAAAGTCATTACTTTCATTCCTACGTGAACAGAAACACATATATTATGAAGATGTTGATACGTTATATGGAAATAATGTTTACTCAGAAATAAAAAAATATTTACGTATAAGAATTAGTGTTTCCAGTTCTCATGCTTAGTACAATATTTATGTACAATACATTCAGTATAATATCAACTACATAACATTGCTATGTATTATTCTTTTAATAAATGTGTATATAATTTGACATATAAGCCAGGTTTTACGTATACTTACTAGCATTGACACTGTCATGTGCCAAGTAATTTTCTAGCCTCCTTTACTGAAAGAAATTGCCATATATTACTTGGAGGTGTGTAAATAAACAGAATTCAAAAAAGAAAATAATTTTACTTTTATATTGTCTTCATGACTTTTGACCTAAGATATTTGGAAATTATAAAATTATTTATTGGACATTACATTTTTTTAATACAAGCGTCTTCGAAACACATTTGATTAAGAATTTTTGTTCTGAAAATAAGCGTAAAACACGAATAAAAAGAACAGATTTGTAGCAATATTTTGTACGTTGACAAGATTTATTTGTGCATTTGGATGATTAATTATTTCTATTTTTCTATCAAATTTTGCAATAGAAGCAACACAAATCAAAATTACAGTAACTATTTGAATATTTCTGTTGTCAATTTATCTTTAACAAATGATAATAGAATTTTATTTCATTATACATTATATGTCTGAATATTGAAAAGATAGAAGAATTGGCACAAAGAATGTTATCTTAATGTTGTCGTGCTCTCAAAAAAGGATATTATACAACTGGCTGAAAAAGTAGTTTTAACAATTTTAAAATTTTACTGTCTAAGTTGATCCTTACATACTGACTACAAAACTGTAAGAATTATTAATATACTTTAAATTCATTTTGTCAGACTATTTTGAAATTCTTTCTAAATCATTTTTATCTTCATTTTCACTCAAATGAAAATTTTATTTTTGGTTCTTTTCATCATGTAGCTAACTTTGGATAATGTGCCGTTATAACACCACAACAAAGTAAACGAACATCAACGGCCGGCACTCCGTACTGGATGGCTCCCGAAATGGTTAAAAAGAAAAAAATATGGACGTGAAGTCGACATATTGTCTTTTGGTATTACAGTTATTGAGATGATTCGTGGGGAGCCTCCTTATTGTAATGAAGATCCCCACATGGTAAGTATTGCCAACTAGACCGTATAGCCATGGAGAAAAATGAGATTGAATTTCAACTTTCTCCTTATTTGAATGTATTTTCCTTTTTTGTATGTAAATACTTTGATGAGATGAGAGTAGAAAATTATGATTGAATAAATCTATAAGAGTCTCCTTCTGGATAAATTTAAAGTATTGCTTAATCAATTTCAAGATCTTTTAAAAATTTGGGTGAATTAATGCTTGCGTTAGTTAAAGAGAAATGTTTCTGTCATAATATTACTTATAAAAATTATCATTGTTTCACAATACCAAACTTTTTAATAGTGAGATTTCTTTTACTTGAAAACACAAATGATTGTAGTATTTGGTTGAAATGTCTTCCAGTAACTCAAATAAAGAGACAGAACAAGGCTTGCCCATTAATCACACATATAGATATACATAAAGTCATGATGTCCCATTTCTTTTTCAGATATTTGATTTCATAGCGAAAAATGGGAAGCCTAATATTAAATAAAAAAGATAACATGTCTCTAGTATTCCAAGATTTCTTGTACAAGTGTTTACAAGTAGACGTACAGAAACGATACACAGCTTCCGAACTCTTGAAGGTATGTCGTGAATAACTGTTACGTCACTGTTTTATTTTGTTTTGCTTTGAACATATTATCTTAATGACATACATCAAAAGGCAATATTAATAAGTCGAAGAATTCGTTGTTGTGCTTGCATGTTCATTTTACAGTTTGAGTACATCGACTTAAAACATCACTGCATAATTTATCATTTTCATTTTGTAATATCCATCAATCCCATACAATATCACATTTTACTGCTGAAAAATTTACCTGTCTTGACGTCAAGATATATGGTGTTGGGGAACAGTTCAATTCAAGAGCAATTTGTCGGAGAGTCCAACTAGCATCGCATAAAGCTTTTATGCACGTTCTATGATTTCCTGACAATCCTTCATGCCTTGGGATCTGTGACATGACAACAAAACTTAATGTATGATGTTAAACACTGTTTTTATGAAGGTTTATTTGTGGGTTGCTATTAAATTTATTCTTCCCAGTGTATAAATGTTTTATATGCTAAGTTCTCTGTTAAGACACTGCATGTGGTTCTATGACAGCGATTTCAATCCCTATTTTTTATTCAAGCAGGAATTCTAAAGAATATTGATTATTCTTACGCTGGTTCATTCAGTTGTCAAGAGGGATCAGTGAAGTGTTACCATTGTGTTGAAATTTGCAATCAGTTACCACATGGTAGAATTATATCCGTAAAATAGAAAGAGTGACAAAATATTATCTTGTTCTAGCACTTTTGCACAGTACTGTCTGTATACAGAGACTGATTTAACAACATGTTTATGATGTAGAATTAGTACATTTTTAAACAAATATTTTTGTTATTTTTCACACACCATTCTTTCATATTACAATAAAAGGAATGTGAACATCATAACTTATTATAAGCGATGTGAGACAAATATTCATCCTCGTTTATATTGATTTTTTGTGCATTCTATGTGTTGTAGTTTTGTATGTATTGTAGACATTGGCACGTTAAATATTTATGATGTATAAATTTGCTGATTTGTTTTATATTTATTAATGTTATTTGGCTTTAAATTTTACTATATGTATATGTTTTATAATGTACAATATCATAATAAAATTGAAAGAATTAAAGGAAATTTTAATTTGTTTGAAATTACATTATTCTGTTCATATTTGGTGATTAAATCAACTCTAGAAAAGAATTTAAATATCATATTGCCACTTTTGGTCCAAGTTATCATTTTATTTTCATACAGGATAATGTTTGTGTTAAAAGCAGCCAAATATCTACAACTAAAAAGAAATATACAAGTTTTTAATAGTTTAATTGGTATTTTTCAAGATATATCAATCCTACACAAAATATTTCAAATAAGATAAGCAATATCTTCATATTTCGCAGTTATATCACTGAAATTACAAAACATTAAAGAATAAAAATAAATATTTCTAATAAATCAGCATGACTATTGATAATTCAACAGAAACACCATCGCTGTCTATAAATTTTGCTTATTCAATCTTACATTGTCGCTTTCAGTTTGGGATTTTAAACATTCTACAAACTCTATGTAGATGTCGCAAACAAATTTTGTCATTATGTTTCTTAGTATTTTGTAGATTTAATGTTCCTAATTCGAGATGCTGTATAGGTGAAATGCAATTGCACAAGGACAGTTCTTACAGTAACATGAAACTGATTGGTTTAACATCTGTGGTCATAAAAGTGTGCATACCGTGATGGTAGGTAACTGATGGCAGTTTATTATCCATCCGTGATCATTGAGAAGATAAATTGATAAATTGTTAAAATCTGCACTTTGATGGATTAGTGTAGCAAGAGCATCTCTTTCGAAGTGTTACATAAAGGCATTCTCTGTTGGAAGAGAACCTTTAGAAGTGATGTATTGTTTGTGAAAAACAGTTTTGTGAGTGAAGTGTAGAGAGGAGTGTTATGAAGTAAGACATCCACGAAATTGTTGGATATGAAAAATATCATCAATATACCTTCTGTAGAGAACAGGTTTGAAGCTTTAATGGCAATTGTCAACCCATTTGTGTTCTTCGCGACTGAGGAAAATGTTGGCAAGCCTACAACTCATGTAGGAGCCCTTACTAGCGCCATCTATCTGCTCGTATAGTGTTATTAAAGAGGTGTAGAGAGTCTTCAGTCGAGAGTTCAAGCACAGATTTGAAATAAGATTCAGAAATTCCAATACCAGCAGAGACGTAACCCGAGGGTGTAGACCTTCTGAAAAATCAACTCGTTTTATAGCATTGAATGAAAAGTAAAATGTATGTAAACACACGAAGGAGAGATTCACGAGCTAAGCCATAGACTATACACATTATCCAGTTTTATTGATACGAGGGTATTTTGAACATGGAATATCGATCCATTCCTCAAGAGGTGGAAGAGAGAACATGGAGGATATTGAGCACCAGTGTACACATGATAAGAAGGTTTTTAATACGTGGAATATATGTAAATACACAGTCAAGGATGAGCCACAGAATCTTAGTCTCAACTACCATTGGGTCAGCAAACATGTAATGAAATACTTTAAAGAAAGAAAAGGGGAAAACGTTTCTTCTGATCCACCCCAACAAGAAAGTGGGACAATCTGTAGCTGCTGCACAATAAATGTGAAAGTCGTCAACATATAATGCGTTAATAACAATAGGAGAAAACTATTCAGGGATAACATTGATTGTAATAATGAAAATGTGATAATCACGACAAAAACCTGAGGAGTACTGTCGACAAAATCCGCATTAGGTAAGCGAGAGGACGTTATTTAATTAAAGGATCCAAACAAGACAGACATAAACCTACTTCCCTAAAACTACATAAAGACAGGTATTCAAAGCTGGGGGGTGGTAATTAGAAGCATCTTAGAATGAATGCTGTCAGGTCCAACTGATGTAATGTCGGACTAGTGAAGAACAAATTTTCGTTCTACTAGCGTGAATGGGTGATAACAGCTATAAGAATGATTTGTCTTCACCACCAAAAAAATAAAATGGTAAAGGGTCAAAGCGCTGCTTAATTACCAAAAGAGCAGGATATGAAAAGTGTTAGTGATGTCATGAACAATAGCATCTTATGGCAATTGAAGAGCTAGATTTAAAAGGGAAAGAAGCATACTTACTACTAACATTCCAAATCCTGTGCCAGACGGCTTTGAAGTGATGGTAGAACAGATGTTGGTAGTAAATTTATTCCATGACTCTTTTTAGCTTTGAAGTCTGACAAGCTGGCATGGGCACAAACCTATTGGAAATTAATGAGTTTGAAAACAGTAAAATACCTGCAAAAGATATCCCAGATTTGTTTCTGAATATTGTGCGCCCACTGGCATTTAGGAGTTCACCTTGAATAACGTAGAAATTGGGATTTGAAATCATATTGGAACGTATCTCGTCCAGTGTCTTCTAAAAAAATATATTTTTATGTATATTTTTTTATTATCCAATGAGAGATATAACAAATTAGTATTTCCAAGAGGGACACTTTTTGTCTTCCTCAACAGAAGAAAATATGTTTCTCTCTTTCTATATGCCTTCCCGGTGTAATGCTACTTAATAATCTATATATAGTATAGGAAACTATACTTATAATGTAGGTGAGGTTTAGTATGGTAATACCCTAATATCTTGTTATTTATGTCCAAACATCGTATTGAAATCTAACTCCAAGGACAGTTTTACTCTCTCTCTGTTGGTGTAATGTGTTTAATGTTTTTGTTTATTTTTAATTTATTTTGCATTTTTGTTTCATTTTATTTATTAATTTTTTTGTTAGCAACCACCTTTTCATTTCTGAATGCAGACAAAGAAAGGTGGTAAAGATTTGTTATGTTATAAGCTAGATCATCCTCATTTGCTCAATTTCTGTCTTATCATGTGAGGCTGGCGAACTGGAGGTTATACCAGTTAGACGATGTACCCTCCGAAGACATTTGATTCTTACTTCCCTCAATACCTCTAAACACCAGGACAAATTACTCGATAATCCACTTCATGATTTGTGCCTGGGACTATACATTTGTGTTGTTGTGGCTGAGATTTTTTCCTTTCTGATAACTTTGTATTCAATTATATTCCATCTAAAATTTGTATATGCTGCGTAAGATTTATGTTGTCGTTTCTTTGGATGCTTTCTCTATTCTTATGCAGTTTTGAAACAATTACAAACAATGTTCTCTTCTCTTCTGACTCATTGGTTTCATCTCCAGTCTCTTGATCACCCAGGGAACTAAGAGTTTGTCTGATATGTGTGGACGCAGCTGGTTAATGCATTCTACATACATTACATTGGATCTGTGTAGCTCATGCATTACAGGGCCAACTTTGTCACAGTCTGATACATACCAATATAGCCACATCAATTTGTTTTCATGTTTCTGGCATGTACTACAACCATTCCTAATTATTACATTGGAACATCAGTTCTTTTATTGCGTAATCTTAACTAAAATTCACTTTCCTGAAACATTTATATTCAACGTGCTATTATCTCTTCCAGAATTTTATAGGTTATTAATAATTTCAATGAACTTTCTGTGTCAGAAATATTTCCAGTTGTGTTTTATGAAGACAACCAACTTTCTTCATCACTAAGTGTCTGTGTTCAGGAGCAATGAGCATATGCAATTGAAAGTTATATTCTTGCGACAGAGATAACACTACATTGACTGTGTTACAAAGACCTAATTACATAACGTAGAACTTAAAAACCCCACCTATGTAAGTATAATGAGTCTTTTACTCATCCAGCTCAACTTGCTAGTATTAAACCATGGAACACTGCTTGGACAAACAAAGGAGACTTAACTCTCTTCTATACATGTAATCGGACATTCCACTGTTTCTTCGACACAATCTGGGAAGAATTGGATATATTTTCTATAGAACATCAGCTCGCCTATTTCAAAAGTACAACTGACTAACATATTCCGTGATACGTGGAATCAAATCAAACTGAGCTGAAGATTCGCCTACCTTCTAAAGTACAGGGACTTTATATTTGTCAGAATGAAATCAATATTCATATATATGTAAAAAACGGTTGGTTTGAGTTGAGAAAATATTTTTATATATATAGAAGCAAACAACGTTTCGACCTTCTTCGGTCATCGTCAGGTTCAAAAAAGAAAGAAAGAGGTAACTGACCGATATCTGACCAAATGTTCGAAGGGTGTTGTTTTACTGAGTGTAGGAATGTAGAGGGCGTGCTTACTTAGATGTTTGATTATATATATATTAATATAGATATAAAGGTGCTCTTTTGTATTGGTTTATTTTGGACTTGAGTTGTTGTATAAGTCAGGCTTCTTTAATTTTGCGTTTGTTTATGTTTGTTTCTTTATTCAGTAATTGGATATTTTCTATGTTTATATTGTGTTTATTTGATTTGCAGTGTTTGAAAACGTGTGAAGGTGACTTTTTGAGTTCTTTGAATCTAGTTTCCATTTTTCTACTTGTTTCTCAATATAGAAGTCGTGTCAGTTATGACATTGTATTTTATAAATAATGTTGGCGTGGTGTTTGTCAGTGTAGTTTTTACATGGTATAGACTTTAGTTTTGTGCCTGGTTTTTGAATAAATTTTGTTACTAATTTTTACCAAATGTTGGTTATTTTTTGTGCTGAAACGTATTGATGTTGATAAAATATTAATTTATTTTGTCTAATTTGTTGTTATTTTTATCTGGTTAGCATAGTTTTATGGCTGTTTTTATTTGGTTTTTAGTATGTTGAGTTTTTGTTTTGTTTCATGTGCTGAGTCATGTAGTTCTTTGTATTTTGTGTTCAACATGGCTTTAAGAAGTTACACAACACCCTTCGAACATGTGATCAGCTATCGGTCAGTTACCTTTTTCTTTCTTTGGAACCTGACGATGACCAAAGAAGGTCGAAAAGTTGTTCGCTCTTCTACATGAAAAAATTTTTTTAACCCAAACCAGCCGTTTTTTACACATATATATTTTTTATACAAGTGGGTTTTCTCGACATCACTGAAATCAATATTCACTTCCCATGAAGGAAGATAAAATAAGGGTTTTAAAAAATTACAGGAATGGGTCAACCACCTTTTTTTTAACTTATCCCACTTCCCAAAGAACATAATATGCCTGCTAAGTGTGATAAAGATTTAGATTTTTCTTAGCTTTTTTCTAGCCCCGAATTGTGTCATGTCTTTTTATACCCCAGAAAGCTTTATGAATTTTAATTGCATAGTACTTCAACTGCGTGGTGAGTGTTGCTATTTTAAATACTTTCTATATTAGTAAAATGGTTGACTAAACAGTAAATAATTTATTTATTATATTTACTTGTAGCAAAATGACCTTCATATAGAAACTGAAAAAAGTGCTATATGTTATTAATTAGAGTCAATAAGTTGTCAACACAGATTTTAAACATTTTATTGGACCTTATCAGTCAGTTTATAAAACTAATTATTATAAATAAGCATCCTAATAGAAGTAAAAAACGTCAGAAAATGGAAAAAAGTATGATTAGATATAGAAGGAAGAACTATAATCAGTACATGGATCATAAAAATACAATCAGTTTACTATATCAGTATTTATTAAAAACAGTTATGACAGAAACGTTTCAGTAGTATGTTAGTAACATTATTCTCTCAAAGAAGCACATGTAATTGAAAAATACAAACGTAAATTTCAATCTCTAGCAACTCCACAGAAGTATAGACACATCACTGTAAGACACACAGAATAACCTGATAAGACCTTTGTAAAACACATTTGAACTAAACCTATACTGTTTTGTCAGGTACACTTTTATTATGCTAAACCTATAATAGATGTACATTGAATAGAAGACTGTCAGCTTTTGTAAATGAAAACTGTCATACTTAAGTACAAACATTTGAAATCAAATTTATCTTAGTAACACGGTGTATATATAGAATCTTAATAACAGTATCCACCATTTTATGACACGCACAATATTCCTGGTAAGACTACCTAAAGAAACAAATATGTAAATATAAAACGTACACAATAAGATGAAATCTGTACTCAGTCCTATGGGCTTTTTTGTAATATACATAATTCACCTAGTGACGCCTACAGAAACCATAGTAACAACATCCGCGTATAGTAAAAGTAACAACGTACAGAACTTAAATGTCAGAATTCTCCTGTAAACTGTCCGTCTGTAGTAACAGACTCTATAGCGTAAAGTAGTATTGGATGTTATAAAGGCTAATCGATAGGTTACATTGTATTAATATGATATATACACATATATCAAGGGTATTGACTTCTGAATAAAGGGTATTAAATTACATTATTCTTGTATTCATCATCTGCTTTCTTCAGTAACCAAGCAAAAGGAAGGCGAGATACTTCCATACAAACACATCTGATTAATAGCACATATCGTCATATGAGTTGTGATAAATATGTATATAACAAAGAAAAAACGGCTTCAATTAACGTGAAACAAATTAAATTAGATTGTGATACATATAACTAACATTTTCGACTCCATACGTAAGCTTATTCACAGCAACATTAAGTCAGAGATATTGTGTAGAATATTTATTTCAATGAATTTCCCAGAACAACAAAATAATCAAATTTTAACCTAAAAAAACGTACTGTATTACATTGATATTACGTCAAACATTTCAATAGATAGACAACATTATATTCTACACAGTGTTAGTTTTGATTGACACGACATTGTTAGAATTTGTTTTGATACATGTCCGGAGATTTTTACCATGTGTGACTCATGATGATAAGAACAATAAAATGTATCTAAAACTATACAGATGCGAATAAGTATCATGTGTTTGAACAGGAAACATTACATTTATTGAAGTTCATATAAGTTTAATAAATAAATATCACAGACGCACTGCAGAAAAGTGCACCGTTCAGATTTTCGTTACTACATCACAATATGATACTCATTTTACAATACAACGTTTAAATACCAGTTACTCTTTGTAGAAAAATAATTTTTGACAGATTTATATGTGTAAAAACAATTTATAACAAAAGGATCATATACTGAACTATTCAATATTTGAAATCATTTTGTTTGTAGCTTTTACTTTTGCAAAGTACGGTTCATGCTGTTAGAGGAACACTTGTGAAGCCATAAAGGAGAGAAAGAAAGAGTGGCATCAGCTTTGTGGTGCCAAAATTTACAGTCGTGCTATCCACGACATTGAAATTATCACAGTGTTTTGACTACAATAAATCTTTTATTGTGCACTATTATTATCAAAGGTAATTTACTTTAATTGTCGTAACTTTACATTTATTGATTCAGAGTATTAAGCCATATGATTACCGAACATATACCGTACCGTACATCTTACAATTTTAGTAACTGGCATTATTGGAATATGTACGTCACAGGTCACTCTCCTTTAGTCAAGACTTGGTGGTGTTACTTCCATATTCCAACCTATGAATAGAAAGATGAACGATAACTGCGGAGACAGTGAGCAGAGCAACAAATTTCCATCGTTCACGAAGCCTCCACCTTGGAATATGTCTCGTTCTTACCACATCATTTATCATCTGATTTTCAAGATGAAATCATGAACTCCATGACTTTTATGTTTAAAATAGGTTATCGTTATATTTTGTTGAGACTGTAACATAATGACGAGACTGTGAGAGCAATATTGTGTGGGTTGTATGCTAAAATTTCGTTATTGGTGGTTTTATGTTGAACTGTGCTTTACAATGTTTCTTCGGTCAGGTGATCTAGTTGCTCGACTCGCAAGCTAAGGGTCGTAGGTTCGAATCCAGTTCCACCTGAAATGCTTGCCCTTTTACCCGTGAGGGCGTTGTAATGTGACAGTCAAACCCACTAATCGTTGGTAGAAGAGATTTCGATATTACATATATCGAAGGAGAAGAAGAGAGATTTGTTTGTGAAATAGTTAGCAAAACGATGAAGAATAGAGACCTAGATATAAAGCGGTGAGTAAGATAATGCAAAATGGAAATTTGAGTTATAAATAATTAGTAAAAAGAATGAACGACGATTTGGATCTCATATACATGGCAAGGGAATGAAGATTAAAAATATGGATGTGGACCAGTTAAAAGGTACGTGAAGAATAAATTTATGGATGCCAGATTTTTAAAATTATGACTAATATATCTATAAATACAAGTAGCAAGACCTATTAATATAGGTATAGAGGTGTTCCTTTGTATTGGTTTATTTTGGGCTTGAGTTGGTGCATAAGTAAGGCTTTTTTTAATTTTGCGTTTGTTTATGTTTGTTTCTTTATTTAGTATTTGGGTGTTTTCTATGGTTATGCTGTGTTTTTTTGATTTGCAGAGTTCGAAAACGTGTGAAGGTGACTTTTTGAGTTCTTTGAATCTAGTTTCCATTTTTCTACTTGTTTCTCCAATATAGAAGTCGTGGCAGTTATCACATTGTATTTTATAAATAATGTTGGTGTGGTGTTTGTCAGTGTAGTCTTTACACAGTATAGACCTCAGATTTGTGCCTGGTTTTTGAATAAATTTGGTATTAACTGGAATGTCATGTTTTGTTAGTCCTTTTTACTAAATGTTAGTTATTTTTCTGCTGATGTCGGGAATATATGATATGCAGCAGTATATGGTTTCGTGATTTTTTAAATGTATTTTGAAAAATACATGTAGATGTCGACAGAGCAGCCAAACCCGATCCAGATACTATACTGTGATCTTAACCAAAAGGTCGATAGCTTCAGTATTAAGCAAGTACAGCGATCAACATTACAAGTACACTGCCTCCCTGCCAATTTTCACTCCCGGTTAAATTATTACTCTCCTACACAAATTTATTCCAGCTCTACGATGGTAATATCAAATTTTACACGATTCGTGGATATTTTCCATTATTCTTTAAACCTAACCTTATTACTCTTGGATACAAATTTATTCTTGCACAACGTTGGCAATATAACTTGCCTTACATGAAACGTAATTTATAAAAAGACAACCAAACTATGTTCCAAACGTGTACAAGTTCCTCATGCACTGATGCTAGCTCCGCCTAGCGATCATACAAACAGCTCTTTTACCCCAAATAATATTTTGTCTGTTTTTTAATTTCGCCTATAGCTACTCGATGGGTATCTGCGCTAGCCGCCCCTAATTTTGCAGTGTAAGACTAGAGGGAAGGCAGCTAATGATCACCTCCCACCGCCAACTCTTGAGCTCCTGTTTTACCAATGAATAATGGGAGTGACCGTCACATTATATTGCCCCCACAGCTAAAAGGTCGAGCATGTTTTGTATGACAGGGATTCGAATCTACGACCCTCGGATTACGAGTCGGTCTCCTTAACCACCTGGCCAGGCCGAGCCAACGTTATATAATACTGCAAATGTAATATACAGCATATACTGTCCTGTTGTATTATAAATTAACTTTATTTTAGTTCCTGATGTTAGAGAAATTTTGATAATTATATATATAACAACTATAGTAACAACTTAATATACTATGGTGGTTTACATTTTGTTGTCTCACAATCTGTCAAATATCTTGGAAACTTTTATTTCAAAGTTCTCCCGGGTATATTTGGAATGTTTTCTCACGTTGGATGATAATCAATTCACAGGTATTGACATTTTGAATGTTGTGAAGAGTAACCAACATTTTGATCAAGTGGTCATTTCGGCTATGCCCAGTACGGCCAGGCGGTTAGGGCGCTCGATTCGTAATCTCAGGGTCGCGAGTTCGAATGTTGGTTGCACTAAACATACTCGTCCTTTCAGCTGTGGGGGCGTTATAATACGATGGTTAATCATACTATTCGTTAGTCTTTGTATAGCTTTGCGCAAAATCCAAAAATAAACAAAACAAACATTTTATTGAAGAATAACGATGGTACTTGCGGATGATGAAACATGGACATTTTTATTTAGTGACAGTTCTTTTAAAATAATTTTTCAGGACTTAGATGGTTAAGGTGAGTCTTAGACTTAAAGTTATAAAAGGAGAAAAAGTAGATTTTCTTATAAAGGAAGAACAGTAGTTAATTAACGTTTCTCAATGTTTTGATGAACGATCCAATATTTGATTAGCTCTAACTAGCAAATGGCATTTGGTTTTGTCAGTATAACAGGCCACACAATCTTCACAGGCGTAAATATATAAAAGTCATGAACAAAGAGAAATTCCGACGTCTTTAGCCAAAAGAAATTCTGTGTGTATGATGTGGAGTTGAAACTAATCTGGAAGTAAAACATAATTTGTGAGTTATAAAAAAACAGTTACCTATCACAGTATTGTTCTGTTTGTTGTTTTCAACCTGTGCTCTTTTAACTTACCGGTTGTTTTTTCTATTAAAACATTTAATATACCATTAAGAGTAAAGCTACAAATCAAAAGAAATATAACATAAAGACACAGTTCACATAGCAGAAACGAATTATCCTATGTGAAGTTAATACACTCTGAGGAAAAGTAAGGCTAACTGTCTTTCATCTTAATGAAGACGTTGAATTCTACAGATCTATGTCGCCATTGTTGAGATCCACACCAACAAACTGTTATACACGTGATCGCGAAGAACGACTCTTTATTTATACCCTAGTTTAAAAGATAAGTTTTCATTTTATAACTTTAGTTTTAACATCTTCTGACTTTTTCTTTGTTGTCCCTCACTTATCAGTTTTGTATTTCTTTCATTTTCATTCTGTTTCGGTTACGACATTTCGTTACAACAATTGATTCAAAAGTATTGATACACTTCTAACCAATACAAACTGTGAAAGACAATATTAAAATCGAACAAAAATAGTAATGAAAATTTGCATATAGTAACTAAGGTGACAACATATTAAAGTAGAAATCAAACTGTGAGGAAACAGTATGTTATTGTCGAAAGTTTCTCATCTTACATCCCATGGATACTTCGATCAGTACAATTTGTATACATTTCTCATCTTACATCCCATGGATACTTTGACCAGTACAATTTGTATACGTTTCTCATCTTACATTCCATGGATACTTCGACCAGTACAATTTGTATAAATGTTTGTTTGGGTATTTTAATTGTATATTCATAGAAGCTCATTTTATAAATCTGAATTAAATTCTTGAAATGAAAAACAGAACTTAGACAATCAGTAAGATTCACGTTACTCTAAAACCTGCGAGAAGCTAAGTAATTAGTGTTAGCAAACACTGGGCTGTTTTAGATAGCGTCGTGCTGAAATATTTAGAAAAAGTGAACATTTTCTGAGAAAAAAGAAATGTTCTTTTTACATGAAGTACTGCAGGGGGAAAGTGTTCGGATTGTGCTGATATAAACAGTAATTTTTTATCTGTTAAATGTGGTACCGTTTATTGAAAAAAACAATAGTGTTTTTTATTTTAAACTCCATTTCTTAAAATTATATGTATACCCAGTGGTGGGATTCAAAAATTTTAAGAAGGGGTTCTCTCAAGGAAGGCCTCAATAATAACGGGTTCTCTTACTTTTTAAGTTTCCAGATAAGCCTTCTGTCACCCCACAACATCTGGGGAAAATTTGTCATGGAATGCTTTTCACTCTGAAGAAACTGCAAGCCGCCCCAGCCGACAGAAATCGGCCTGACGTGAAGGCTGAAAGGAAAGACTATGCCCTGTGGTTCATGGAGACGGCACTTCGCGCACCCCGTGTCATCTACATCGACGAGATGGGGTTCAACGTATGGACAATTAAGAAACTGACTGCATTCACTTGACGAACTTTGTCAATAATACGGTCTGTGATTTTCTCATTAAATCTTTCTTGTCGAAATGTGTGATGAAGTGTGACGCAATCAGTTTCCACGACATCAACAATTCGACGGTATAATTGAAGCCATCAACGGGTTCGCTAAGCTCAAAAATTTTTTAAGAACGGGTTCGCGCGAACCCCTGCGAACCCCCTGAATCCCACCACTGTGTATACCCTGTGTTCAACTGATGGAAGAGAGAAATGAAGACCTCTAGCTTGGACTGATTTATACTGATTATATATATTACAGTTATGTAGGTTAACAATGTGGCCACTAGGATTGAATGCTATTAGTCAGTCAATTCAGCCTCAAATTTTGAACATGTTCACTTCGAGCAATTTGTCTTCGTTCTATTGGTTCCCATTGTTTAGTACATCGGTGTAACCAACAATGCTAACAACTATTCTTAGGTTAGTAGAGTAAACATTGAACATTTTTTAGTAAGTCATCTGTTCTGTCGACGTTTCGTTCGAAATGCTTGATATAACTGTGGCTCCATCAAACATGCTCACCCTTTATCACGCGTGACTGGAGGATATATTGTTACATTCAATCCAACTATTCCTGGTTGGTGAGTGATAATCACGAGATGCCTTTCCTCTGCTCTTTCACTGCTAAATTACCGACGACTAGAGCAGATAGCCCTTGTATAGATTTAAGCCAAATTTAAAACAAACCAACAGTCTTTTTTGACAAATTTGATAAGCTAACGAATTTTGCAAATTTCGTTTTGGTTCTTTAAATTGGAGAAACTTTGGAATAACGTGTCGTAGCTTACATTTTTAAGTCTCATTTTTCAGAGGAACATCATGCAGGAAACAGTTCATTTACATATGGTCATATCAAGACATTAGCAATCGGTGTGCTCAAAGGAAAACGATGTTTGAAAATTAATTGCATAACTATGTTAAATATGAAGAAAAAGATGTATATAACAGAAGGGAACAGAGACAAAGTTTTCAATGTTTTACAGATTCCATCTTCAGTGTTTAAAGCAAAACAAAAATAATACATTATTTCTAACTAAATAACTAAAATCCATTGCTGAAATAACAATAATTTAATCAAAACTAAAATACATAAAAGTAAATTATTAACAATAAAAGTACCGTACATATTTTAAATAGTACTGTGTGTTTTCTTATAGCAAAGCTACGTCGGGCTATCTGCTGAGACCACCGAAGGGAATCAAACCCCTGATTTTAGCGTTGTAAATCCGTCGTCATACCGCTGTACTAGCGAGGAGAGTTTAAATTGTACAATTTTAATCAAGACTACATGATATTCGGTGTTGTTTAAAGTTGTTTGACGTGGATGGTTTCTTTAAGTACTAATTCTGAATTAGTGTAGGCCTAACAAAGAATATTTATATTTTACAGTTCGTGTACTATTTCTTCTTTATGTTGGTGTATAAACGAAAAATATGAGTTACTGAACTTTTCTGTGCATTTTCATGAACAATACCATATTTTATTAACTCTTACTACTGGATGGGGATCGGTTTTTGTCAATACGTCAATACAACAGGCCCTGCAGTCTTCTTATGCGGAAATACGGACAATTCATGAAGATAAATTCGAATATCTTTTGTCAGAAGAAATTCCAGGTATATGATATGAGGTTCAAACTAATCTGGAACTAAAACATTATTTGTAAATTATTAGAACGCAATTACCTATCATCATATTGCTCTGTGCCTTTTGTTTTAACTTATCTGGTTTTTTTTTTATCCTATACCATCTTGTGAGCACCTTCCACATGTTGAGTGCACACCCAGATATCATATTTTAAACTTTAAGTAAAGCATAATTCTAAATGCATACGAA
Source organism: Tachypleus tridentatus (assembly GCF_004210375.1). Taxonomy (NCBI): domain Eukaryota; kingdom Metazoa; phylum Arthropoda; class Merostomata; order Xiphosura; family Limulidae; genus Tachypleus; species Tachypleus tridentatus. The sequence goes on from NW_027467782.1 coordinate 37,517,496, forward strand.
CATTTTTACTTAGAAATACTTCATACTTTATAGTTTTGTAACATACATTAAGTGTTTGTCACAAATAAGAACGAAAACGAATCCAGACTTTCATGTTTGTTTACATGTGAACTCTGACGAGTTTCTCAGGTGGACACTACTTATTGATTTATAATTCCTGATACCAAATCCTATTATTGTATTTATTAACTAATTTAAATTTCTTCTCATACTAATTAATCATGTCTAGTTTTTCTTAATGATTTATTTACTGTAACCTTATTATCTTATCCTTTTATGATATAGAATTTGATCTGAACAACGACCACAACTTGTGAATAACTTTCAAATATTTAGTGCACACCTTTATATTAAATTTTAAAGTTTAAGTAAAACATAATTTTAAACGTATATTAACAGCTTTACTCAGAAATACATTGTAATTTTTAATTTTATGACATTCATTAAGTGTTAAGTCACAAAGAAAACTGAAATCCAATCCAGATTGAACAGAGGACGTTATGTGCTATTTGTTTTATATATATCAGAACCGTGGTGTCTGACGGTCTAATGAAATAATAACACTGTGATTCACTTATCAAAATGTTATTTTTGAATAGTTCTTAGCAGAACACTTCCTATACACACATGGAAAACTAAAACCCATTTACCACACTTACTCCAGAGTATCACACAATCTCACAGTTTATTTTTATCACTGTTAGTAAATTATGTATCCTTTCAACTTTAAATGTTTCTTTCTGAGAAGTATCTATTTGTGTTCTTTAATCATAAAATATTTTGCGGTTCTTTCTGTATTTATATTTTATATAATACAAATATATAAAAAATATATATATAAATATATAAATCTAGAAACGACAAAAAACGACCCTTTATTTATACTCTAGGTACTATTTCTTAACTAAAGGAGAAATTTTCTTTTTTTATAACTTTACTTTTAACACCTAACGTTTCCTACTGTTAACCCTGACTTATCAGTTTTATATTTCTGTCATTTTCCTTTTGTTTTGCTTACGTCATTTCACTACAATTAATTCACCAGTATTCTAATACCTCCAACCAGCACAAACCGTGAAACCACAATATTATTGAATATTTGCCCATAGTAACGAATGTTATAAGATCACACAGTAGCATGTAACAACACCGATGAAGCTGAAAAGTTGAAAATATTTCATAATTATGTGAAGAATAAAAGATTTCTTTCAGTCTTTTATCAAAAATGTGTAAATATCTCCAATATGTACTACAAGTTCTTGATTCACCAGTATTGTTAGACTTTCAACTATATATGTGTATACAAACAGTGAAAGACAACGAAGCTTAACCACAATAATATTAAATATTTACATACAGTAACTAAGATGGCAAGATATTAAAATAAAAACCAAACTGTACGAAGAAATAACGTTTCAGAGGAAAACGTTTTATCACCTTGCAATCCACGGATACTTCGACCAGTACAATTTGTAGGTATAAAGTTTTGTATAAATATTTTAATTGTATATTCACATAAGCTCATTCTATAAATGTGAATTCAATTATTGAAATGAGAAACAAAAGTTAGATAACATGTGGGCAACATTCGCTTTACAACCTATGAGAGGCTTAGGAAATAGTGTCAGCGAACACTCGGCTGTTTTAGATAGTGTCGTATTTAAAAATTTAGAAAAAGTGAACATTTTATAAGAAAAGAAGAGATTCGTTTTACAGCAAGTATTGCAGTGGAAAAGTGTTTGGATTGTGTTGATACAAATTATAATTTTTAAACTATTAAACGTGGTACCGTTTATTGAAAAAAAGTATTTTAAATTCCATTTATTAATACCATATTTATAAATTACATCAATAAAGATACAATCAAACCTTGTGGCTCAGTTCTAGTGAAAGTCGGGTTCATGTTGTACGAAGAGTACTTAATAGTCTTTTCTATAACAAACAAAGTCTTGTTGTTTGTATCGTAGCTATTTTGATAAATTAATTTAAAATACCAAAGTGGGAATTTTTTAGAGAATTTTGTTTGTGGTGCCATCAAATAGATAGTGACACAGTTTATTTATTATTTCGGTCACATGGACGTAGATATAGTCACCGTGTCCTTTATATAAATAGTAAGATTAGAAATAGTGGTGTAATTAATTCTTTATATTGGATTTACCATCAATATATATCTAGAACACTATACAATGCTGCAATTGTTAATACATAGCGTGTACAATGTTGTTTGTTGTATTATAAACTAATTTTGCTTTTAGTTCGTGATTTTAGTGAATTTTGGATAATTATATCTATAATATACAACACACAGTAGCAAGTTAATGTACTATGATGGTTTACCTGGTGTCGTCTCGTCAATTGACTACGACATTTTAATTCAGGTATCTTTGGAATGCTTCTCACGTTGGATGATAATTATCTAAGAAGCACTGATAATGTGTAGAGTTCTCAAGAATAACAAATATTTTGATCAAGTAGTTATTTTATTTATATTGTGAGACTATGTAATATAAATATTTTTAATTATTGATACTCTTTTAAAATATTTCTTCAGGGCTTAGATAGTGAGGACGAATATCAGACATAAGTTTATAAGAAGTAGAAAAGGCAGAATTCTTTATTTTCGTGATGCAAAAAAATTGCTGAGTCGTTTTTTTATCTTCCATTGGAAGTTCTTTTAGATATCTGTATGGTGATTTAATAGTGCTAACTAAATTAAGGACATTGAGTTTACGTGATGGAATAGAGAAGTTAAGAGCTTTAGCTAGGATTGATTTACACTGATTATTTATGTTACAGTTACTTAGGTTAATAATCTGGTCACCAGGGTGAAACTAGGAATAAATGCTGTCAGTCAGTCAATTCAGCCTCAAAATTTTGGACATGTTCACGTCGAGGAATTTGTCTTCGGTCCATTGGTTCCACTTGTTTAATACATCAGTGTAGTCACATTGAACTTTTTAGTAAGTTGTCTGTTCTATCGATGTTTCGTTCGAAATGCTTGATACAACGTTTGTTCCACCAAACATGCCCACCCACTGTTTGTTTTTGAACGGGGGTTGGTAAGTGGTGTTGACAAGATGCCTCTATCCTTTTACTACTTGACGGACGGCTAGAGTAAGTAACCCTAGTGTAGCTTTGAGTCAAATTCAAAATAAACCAATAGTATTTTTTGATAAATTTGATAAGTTAACGTATTTTCCAAATTTCGTTTGGTTCTTTAAACTGGAGAAAATTTGGAATAATGTGTCGAATCTTGTATTCTGAGGAAAGCAAATTTCAAGGTTGAAGAAGTCCCGTTTTTCAGAGGCACATCATACAGACAACAGTTCATTTACGTATAGTCATATCAAAACATTAGCAATCAGTGTGATCTGAGAAAAACGATGTTTGACATTTAATAGCATAACTATGTTAAAGATGAAGAAATAGATTCATATAACAGAAGGGAAAAGAGATAAAGTTTTTATTATTTTACAGATTCCATCTTCATTTGCCATGTTATATTGTGAGTTTTGTTTACATAGTTGTATTTAATGGATTGTTTTGATTTTCAGAATTCTACCAAATGTACTACAACATAATTAGCTGAGATAAATTGAAATTTACCTGCTAAGTGTTAGTGGAAACAATAAAAAGATACAAAGGAGAAAAATGATTTTTGTTCGTCTGTCAGTTTTATTTGATGAATCCAGAATATTGGGAATGTTTGATTAGTTGACACAAGCTTTATTTTGAAAAAAAACATGTAATATGATTCCCAAAACTGTTTGTTAGGCACCGTTTTGAAACACATTTAAGACTATACACATATGGAAAGTTATACCAGGTTATTGTACGTAGTCTAAAATATCTGGTTTCATAATATTTTCGATATAATAACTTTTTGTTTTCACATGACAGCTATTCTTGTTCAGTGCAACCTCCAATACGTGCAAATATTTTTGGTCATAGAAGCCTTGAAATGGTTATCTACCCCATGTTTCAACTCGGTTCATCTGCGTTGTATCATGTAAATAAGCAAGCACAACGCTTCACTGATACATACTCTACTATCAAAGCTGGCAGCTGGCTTCCTATCTACTGTAGAACACAACCTTCAACGTTGACAGAAAAGAAGCACCAGAAATGAGAAGTGTGAGGAGAGTAAAGTATCTATCGGAAATATATTTTCAGTGTAAGAAAATATCAACTTTGATACGATATCTTACCCAAAAACACATAATAACAGGAATCTCATTGAGAATCTCAGATTGACTCAGTGGAGGAACCTAGACGAGCACCCCTAGGAATGTGCCCTCAGGATGTTCTTGAAGTGTGACTTCGTTCCAAGAAGTGGGCGGTGTGAAGATAGCCAAATGATATTTCCGTTTTCAGCTTTTATTTGTATGTAGCAGCAGTAGTTTACTATTCATATAAATTACAATGATTTTTACTCGTTTCTTCCTAATTGAATTTCCCCAAAGCTGCTCAGGGCTAAGTTTTCTTGCCATTCATGAATTAGAAATGATAAAATGAAGGGGAATAAAAGCTAATCAACATCATGCTATGGGCGACTCTCACACAATGTTATTTGACAGTCACTTTTATAATGCTTCTACCGCTGCATAAATACATGCTACAATTTTTTGCTCAATTAAATTCACTGTAAGTACAATATAAATATGCACCCTCAGTGGGGCTCGAACCACGAATCTATTCTTCGGTATAGAGTTGTTGTTTTTTATTCTACATAAAATTTTTCTCTCCAAGTACCTGCTAAATAAATATTGGAAACGTCACAGTAAGCCTTAATACTTAGTTTTAATATACTGTTAACAATACAAGTTTGTATTGATTTTAATTCCTCTATTTTCATTCTGCTACTGTTTGTTGAAGCTCAGATCTCTTCAACTGAACCTTTTACATGATATTTGACCAATCTGTAAGAAAAGATTTGAATAAGGCATTGACACTTATTAAAAAACACAGAAATAGCAAGATACTATAATAGCTTTAAAGAACATTTTCAAACATATTTCTTGGTTATAATTCAAACATGATAGATGACGCTTTTCCACTTACATCGAAGGTTCGGAAGTTATCATTCGTGCGTATTCGATTTGCTCTTAAATACTCTACATTTTAAATGTTTCTTTTAGTAAAAAGTCGCATCTTTTTAAGAGAGTTTGAATCTGTGTTTAATTAAATGATAATAAGCCAATACTTTGAAAGAACTAGCATCTTTCTGCGACTGAATAATACAATCACACCTTAAAATACTTTGTTTTCTCATAATTATACACTAATTAAAAGCCTTCTTTAAAACTTTAAAAATGAGGAATAAATATTTTAAGTTAACTCGCACCTATGTTAGATTTAACTAGCACAAAATATCTGTAGAGTTTAGGACCCTTCTTGATTAACAGAGACTCCAATGTGTCAGTTAAGCTTCCCTACAATATCTAATTATTTTACATTTAACCATAAGTAGGGCTAGCATGCGAAACACAACCCTTTGGGTATTAAAACGTGGCATTAGTACTTGTGCACGTAAGGTATGTTTGGTTTCAACAGCTTCTGAGCGAGAAGTTAAGCACAGTATCAAACTTCATGTACACAGGATCTGGGGTAGAGAAGAAACACTGATAGTAGACTCTATAAGAAAGTCTGACAACTATCCATTGTGTTTGGGTAATCTTCATGGCACTTTGTAACCACTCCCGTCGAAACTCGGAGAGTAAACGACTAATAAACCATTTCATAATTAGTTTCCCAATAAAAATCTACATTATACCTACTAAAACATGTTATCGTTGGAAACAGTCTTTACTTTGTAAATGAGCTCACAAAACATAACATTAAACGTATTTTTTTTGCTTTATTTGTTGTAACCACAAAATTGCTCAAATGTTATCTGTACTGAGCGCACCACATGTATAGAAATCCAGATTTTGGGCTTTGTAAGCCTTCAGATTGACAGCTGATCCACAAGGGCACAAAATATATTAGTTGTGGTTTTAGCACAGAATACTTAGGGCATCTTGGAAAGATTAAAATTTTGTTTTTCTTTTCTGGTAAAATATTTTTCCAACGTTTATTTTTTAATTGTTTTTGACAACTGGTAACAGGTTTTACTTTTTATCTTCAACCAATCAAGAAAGAATGCTAAATGACGTGACAGAAACATTCTCCTTATTACAATACAGCTGACAGAAGTAGTAAAAAACATTTTCACAAATATTTTATATGAGTACATTGGAAGATTTGTTAAACTAAAACGCTAAAAACTGTTTTAATAATGAAATAATCTTAACAAACATTTCAAATTTATTTGTTGAAATATATAGATTAAAAAGATACACTTTTTTATAAAAAGTGTGTTTAAACCTACTGAACTTAGTAATTGATTAACAAAATACCACAATGAGCAAGTTAGTTTTTTTAAAAAAATTACGTTTCGACACATAGTATCGATGGTATTAGTCGAAATGGTGTAAATATAAAACTCAGATATTTTCTATTGTAAAGATTGTTATTGTAGTCAATATTATTCATTTATACCTTATTTGGCTTTGTTTTGCTTTCCTTAAGAGCAAATTTGCACAAATTGCCATACGAGTTGTGTTCACCACAGCAGTCGAATCTTTTAATTTAGTGTTACGAGATTTCAATCTTACCGATAAACAATCAGATGGAATAAGCTTATCACGAATGTTCTAGAACTGAATATTGGAAGTAAAAAGGGATTTTGAGTTTAGTAAAAAGTTGTCAAGATGTAGAAAAAAATTTTTAATCCTTTATCTCTGTTACGGTTTACTTACAAATCTGTATTAGAAAGAAGCCCTCTTGGTTCTCTATCTCCAGTATTGTATTGAAGTTGGCTGTTAAATGTTTCAGGTATAAGGAAGACTAATGTTTGCTACTATTGACAAAGATTAGTGAAGGTACAGCGACGTGCATGTATTTATCTGAAAGAATGAAACAGAACCACTAAACTCAACTTAGTATTAAATTTTATAAAAAAAATAAATGAAAGTTTCAAAAAAAATATTTAACGTTATTTTACAAACAATAAATTTTCAATCTTTGCATTTGTTTTGTTAAACATATACAATAGGATATTCGTTTCGTGCTCACCACAAATATCAAAACAAAGTTTTTAGGGTTCCAAACAAACCTTCCACTGATCACGTGACAGGGACTTTTGTCTTTAAGGCTATACTTTTACAGCAATATTCCTTAGTGACGTATTGAAGGGATATAAGCACGTTCTTACAAACTGTCAAATAATCCTATTGTAAACACTTGATTGTGTTTAAAAGCATTTACCATACATTTCAGGTTCTGTACAAATTACCTTGGCTATGGTGTAGAATTTCGTTACATGCAACATCAGGGTACATTGTACTTTACAACAAATTAAAATAGTTTATTTCATATTTATGAATCAGGGAAATAATATATTTAATACTATTATTTATTATAGTCTGTTATTGCATTCCTATGAAACATAATGGGTGAAAGTTTCAGTTTCAAAAATGTAATGTCTAGTTTGAAATTTAAGTAATTAGTGATATTTTGAAATAGGTTTTCTTCCTGCCACTCAATACGATATTTCATATTTTTAACAGTATTTTAGCCGGTTATTAAAAATGATGTTTTACGCACCCTTGGTAAGATGGAAAGGCATTGGTTAAGTCCTATGAAAAATAAACGAAAAAAAGTTTCCCAAGCGATTGTTAATACTAAGATAACGTCAGATAATGCAAGTCGGTTGGTACACAAAGTATAGTAATGTAGTTGTGTTTGATACCTGTCAGTGTTTATTATAAGATATTGTTAATCAAAGGTTAACGTTTTTAATACTAATGCATGACAAACGTGCTTTGTGGTTTTCTTATAAGAGAGCCACATCCGGTTATCTGCTAGCCCACTGAGGGGAATCGAAACACTATTTTTAACGTTGTAAATCCGTACACTTACCGTTTTATAGCAGTGGGCATGGAAAACGTAGCCAGATAATTCCTCTCGGTAAATACATTTTGTAGTGTTATTTCTCTTCATTGTTTTTATTTGTTTAGTGAAAAACTCCAGGATGGTCTATCAGGAGTTATATCCGCCGAAATATTCCATCCCCAAATTCAAGAATTTGAATCTGGGCCACTCAGGTTCCCAGGAGGTACTGTGCATGCAGCAGTTTTGTATACTTCTCATTGGAGAGAGAGAGAAAGAAAGAGAAAGAGAAAGAAAGAGAGAGAGAGAGTTTTGTAATCTGATGGTATGGAAAGGAATGTTGAACAAACAAAGTTTAAAATAAAACTAACAAGTAATCTTGATATAAGTACCTAAATTACTAATAGTTGTAATAGAATGGCATAGACAGATATACAGCTTGTGGTGTTTGCATACCCGTTAGAACTGTAACAAGATTTTTAATACCCATAATAACAACACAAAACTATTAAATAAATTAGAAGACAACGCTTCGAAGTCCCAAAATTTTTACATTTTATACAAACAATCTTGAGATTCATTTTTACCTCGAATGGGTTTGTTGTTATCAGTTGAACTGATAGATAATGAGTGCGGCCAAGGTCATGAAAATAATTTTTTTTTTGTTACAAAACAGTTGTGTTTACAACATTTAAACGAGATTGTATCCTACCCACTACTGGTTAGAGTGGTGTTAACTTATTGGAAGATTTTACTATGTACATAAAGGAGTTTACCTTGTTAAAATTGTTTTAACATCCGAGTTTAAGCTGTTTGATACGTTTACTAATATAGCAGTTTATATACAAGTTTTTACTAAATTTATTTATAGAAAATATATACTAATACGGCTGTGCTAAGGGTCGACTATATTCTAGTTATAATTTAAACACTTATTACATGTTTTATTTATTTATTTGCTTTTATCCACATAATGGTCCCTTTTGATTTTGTGTGAAATTTAACATTAAGATGTGTTCGTACACCAACCTTAAGCGGTCAGTGTTCATACATCAATATAAAACAATGTCTGGCGAGTGGCAATACATACTCTGGTAAACAAATGTTTATCAAAATACAAGTTTGTTTTAACTCACCAGTTCACGAATAAATAGAGATTGCTGCTCCTATCATCGAACGAAGAATAGAAGTACCAACCACCACAGTTCGAATAGGAGAGGGATATACTTCTTCAGTCACGAAATAGATGCCAGCAGCTGTGGATATGGACATTTTATCCATCATCGGAAAATTTATCATATCTGTACAAAGTAAATACATATTTAAAACGCCAATAACAAAATTACCAGTAAAACTACAATAAGAAATTAAATACAGATACGATACCTTAAAAAAAACAAAAAAACTTAACCTAACAAGTTTATAGCTGTTAAATGTTACTTCAGGAACGTAAATTCAATGAATATTAATACGTGACTAAATATTTTGCTTTTAAGCAAACACTGATTTGTAATTCATTTTAGTTTGTTACACTCAACATAACTGAAAGCATCATAACTCTAGTAAAATTATAATTATGATAAAAACAAAGAATTGCAGGACACTTTGCTTTACACACACCTTGCGGAACAGCAATCTCCAGAACATAGGAAACACAAGTAACTAGGAAAGATACTATGATGGTTAGTTTCCGTTTCACAAAGTTTACCGTTAGAGGGAGCATTACACAAACCGGAAGTTCCACAGCAGCTTGCAGTGGTAAGCTGATGTACGTACTGTCCACTAGTGTAGAGGAGCCGAAGGTCAAGCCGTAGTGTTAAAATGTAAAACTTAAATGTTCCATAAATGCTACTAGTAAAAACATTTTTGTTAATACAATGTTGTGGTTTATCAATACCAAAACACAAGCTCGCGTATTGGAATATTTACTTGTCTGTTCTCAAATTGATATTCTTTAAAGGCAGAATTGGAGTAAATTAACCTGTAAAATTGTGGACGTGATAAAATGCACCAATCGATAGGGTTCCTTCGTCTTCTGAATCAGAAACCGTTATTAAATGTCAAATCGGTCAGGAGATGACGGAACTGAGCAAAACGTTTGTACCAAAAAAATATCAGGTCATTCTACGTGTGGCTATGCTGTGGCTAAAATATATTACAAAGCATGTATGGTTTCTGAAAAGTTAGAAGATAACTACCATTTCTATAATTCTACGACGCAATCGCAGTAGAAAGTCAAACTTTCCTGAAATTTGATTTATACAAAAGCCAGTGACGTCATTATGGTTTCCATTATTTTGTTGATATTCACAATTTCAAGAGGACATAAGTTAAAGATAAAGAGTCGTTTTCCTCCACCATCTTTGACATTAAAGTATTAACTACTGGTTAGTCAAAGAGCGCTTCAAGATCATCTACACAGTTTTTCTTTTGTACATTGTCGTGTTAAGTTGGGCCAAAATGCTATCCGTTACTTTAGAATATTTGCAACAGTTACTACTCATAATAAGGTGTGTTCTGATTCGCAAAATGGCTTCTAACATCCGCAGTCCCATACGATTACGGACCTTGTTTTTCAGGTGATATGGGTAAATATGCATTTGGCAATTGCATCACTCACTGGGGTGGTAAAACAGGATAGTGCATAGGCTGCTAGATCTTCATAAAACACGTGTGCTGCATCTTGATATCTGAAATTCCTTCCCAAAACTCACCAGGATCTTTTGGATGGTTGATTTAGTGTTTTATAGCACAAAGCAGCTAGTCTGTCTGCGCCAAACATCTGGTAAAAGTAAAATTACAAGTATATGTAGCAAAATTCATAAAAGGAAACTATGGTAAAACAAACGTTATTTTAGATAAAACAAAAGTAGCATAAAACCAATGTGTATATCTAGGGTACCATGTAAAGAGAAAAACTAATTGTCATAACCCGCCAGAAAGACTAACAGGTAAGTACAAAAACCATCGTCAGTCACCTGAAGTTGGCCTTTCCAGTCCTGGATTCGAGTTATTTAATGTTACTGCCAGTTTATCATTTCAAATCGAACGAGATGAACTGCGATTTTTAAAAAGTGAGCCACATTATAAAAGTGTAATATAAAAATTAAAAACTTGTATAGCATTAGAAAGATCAATGGCCTTTAAAAACTAAAAATTATTATTACCATTACCAAGATGGACAGCGTTACCATCACCAATAATACTGTCTAACGTTATGGGCAAACCATGGGATGGGATAGAACATGTTTAAAATTGTGCCGTCGTTGAGTCGTAACGACAACAAAAAAGTAAAATATGGCTTATTGCAATCCGAGTGTTACACGAACTACACACTGGTGCAGTTTCAGATAATAGAAAAAAACGATGCGTTAAAAAACTGACCAACGCGTATTTTAGTTGGAACAACTTCCTCTTTCCGATCCTTACGGATCGAAGACGAAAGTTCAATAGAGAGATTTATTTGGTAAAGCTCGTTTTCACGTTGCTCAATCCAAGTAGATTGCCAACTGGGATGGAGCCGTGCCTTAAATATAGGATTATAGTCCATGTATGGAACAGGCACAGCAGTGATAGTGCCAGAGCAAGTAGATTTAGCTGCAGTGCGAGTGAGCTCATTCCCATGAATACCAACGTGGTCTGGTATCCAGAAAAACTAGATAGCAGTGGATGTTAAAAGAGAAATGGTCTAATCGGTTTTGAATAATTAGCTAGAATAGGGTGAGAAGTGATTCAAAGCTAGCAGAGAACTAAGCGAGTTATTATAAATTGTGAAATGTGAGTACTGCTTAGCTTCTGTGTAATCGAGGTCAAGAGAAATGGCATACAGTTCAAACAAGCCATGAAGAGCCCACACAGTCGCTAGATTTCGAACCATCTGTATAAATAGGAATGAAGAAGGTCCAAAAAAGAATGTTTAGCAAATAAACAGTATTTCCAATCGGAGCGTCTGCTTTCCTCAGATGACCTAAAAGATACATCAATTCATCCAAATGTGCTTGGATATAAAGGCGAAAAAAAAAGAGCAGTGACCGATCGTCTGTTCTAACAAGTGTGGTCCACTGAGGAAGGAAAACACATCTGCAGGTGAGCTGTTTTGGCAAGGAACGAAGTTTTGAAGCATATAGTAAAGATAGTTGCAAATGGCAGAGGTGCAAAGAAAGTTCATGAGATTGTAAAAGCTGATGTAGGGAAGTGCAGATAGCCAAGCGCAGAGTAAAATCTTTGATGACGAATGGGGTCCATAATCGAGTTTGGATTGAATATGAGCACGATATATTTTTAAACATAGAACCTCGATCTGCTCCTGAAGTGGCAGAAGAGAAAACAAGAAGAATGCTTGGTATTCTTGTATATTTGACCCATAGCTGCATGACATGTGGTTTCAGGATCAGCTTACGGTCAAAGATATGCCCCAGGAACCAAACAAGAGGAGCATTATCCCTGATCCTAAGGTCTTAGAGACTACTCGTCAAAGCAATTAGACAGTAGTTTGAAGAAATCTAGGGATCCTTCCCAGGCTTAAAAGAAATGTAGGACAATAGTTTGGCGCCAGACATTAAGTAAAACATTCTCTTACCAAATGTAGTTACAGTGCACATCATCAGGTCCAACTGATGAACTACCAGACCACTGAAAAGCCAGGCTCAGTTCCATTAAGGTAAAGGGACAACTATAGTCAAAAAACAAAATCAGCTTGAAAGGAAAGAGGTGATCGCTCTACTAGAGTCTTGACAGGTAAGAAGGTGTAGGAGGGAGTAGAAGTTGTAAATACTCGGCTAAAGATTGACGATGCTCCAAGTACCAGCTATTTCCTGACCATCAGAAAGAAAGATTTAGAGAAATAAAGTGTATTGCTCACTGACCTTTCGAAGCTTTGAAACCGGTGGTAAAAGATATGCTGGTTGTGAACTTTATCCAAAATTTCTTCTGACATTTGTAGCATTGGATAATTGGTTTTTTGGTGTGTTTTTCCCGGTTCGGTCGTGTGTCTTTTGAAAAATAAAAAGCAACCGTTTTTTAATAATTTTTCCTGATCGTCTTTTTTGTTGACGGTTACAACTATTACGCTGTTCACTCACAAAGTTTTATCAACTTTGTAGGATTGAACGAGATATATTGAGTCGCCTGTGACGGCCGCGCTTCTCGCGACAGCTATCGAGTTCGCAAACCAAAATGCTATTGGCTACTTTTCAATCCTGCAGCGCGCAATTTAAACGCTGACTGAATTTTGCCCAAGTTTAGGTTTAGGGGTTTTCGAGAGACCTGAGCTAGTCACCGAGCAAGTCAGACGTGCCAATATGTTATTCAAAACGAAACGTTCATCCTCGCCAGTCAGGCCGTTATTGCCTCCTGTAATCGTCGACGGCTTACCGCCGAACCTCACGCCGTACCAAGTCGCCACGTTGATCGCCCGAGCTAAGCCTGGGGCAACCATCGAACCGTCCAGGACCCGTATTTTACGCCGGGGCGGAATCCTCATCCAACCAGCCACTATTGCAGACCAAACCTATCTGTGCCAGCCATGGAACACTGAATTTAAAGTAAGTTGTTCCCCAACGAAAAGTCCAGTCAATCTTTATTCTGTATTCCTCAGGGGCGTCGACCCATCAATTCAACCAGAAGAAATCAGACAAACCATAGAACCCCAAATACAAGCCAAGGTATACGCAGTTCATCGAATTTATTCTAAGAACAGTAATCATCCCACACACTTCATAAAGATAGTGACAACATCGAAGTACAGTGCCGACTGTATTTTACGAGATGGCTGTTATTATCATATATTTCATTTTAGAGCCGAACGCCCACATCGACGACCACTCAAGAATGGTTCAAACCAAGCACCCAGATATCGCAAACAACCAACGGAAATCTTCCAACAGGAAAATACCAAAATACCGCCGAGTCCAGACCGTATTAGAAGAAACATGAAGACGGATTCAGACAACCCGACTCAGAAGACGACAACACCCATTGTTAGCAACACGCCAAGTTCCAGTAGTTCAAGAAAGAAAAAGGACAGTTCCTGCCAGACTTCAATCCTAGTTCCACAGAATTTAACAACCAGCCAGACTCAAACCATTACGAAAATAACCACTGACGTGACAGCACAAACTGAAAAACAATCTACCTCCACGCAGAAAACTCAAACCAAAATCTCGAGAAGAAACAAAGCATCACAGACCAGCGAAGAACAACTCACCGAAGAACAGCCAGTAGTTCCACCACCAAGACCACGTTTCTCAGTTGCACCAATGGGCTTCAAGTGTGGAAACAAGTTCATGATGAAGTTACCACCCGATCTACAAGACTGCAGCTAACAGTTTCCACGTACACCACCAACATAGTTCATCAGTTTTTTTTTGTGTTTTTTTTCCCAGCTACTTCCGGGCACGGTCTGGGTAGATTATTCGGCGCCCAGGCCGTGAAAGTGGGTTTTCTCGGGGCACTCCCGTTTCCTCCCACAGCAAAATTTCTGGCATTGGACCTGTAGGTCCCAGCCTCATTCTGAAAAGGGCTGTTTTCCCAGTCAAGGGTATCTAATCAATTACAGTAAATTTTAAAACCAATTCGCCAGCCGCCAGTGTACTCCATCCTCGAGCCAAGGTCTGGCTCACTTCACTTTCGCTGCTTTCGTCCAGTTCTCCCGTCCTTCCTCTCACTCACAAATACACCACTACATTTTTTTGAAATGTTAAAAATAAAGTAAAATTCCACGGATATCTTAAAACATTTCTCATGTAAGGGGACGAAGAGGAACTACAAAGTTCCTGAACACCCCAGTTGGAGAGAGAACTCTTCTGATTTCTCTCTCTCTAAACTGAACCCCTGCCACGTTAGTTTAGTTTAGTTTAGCCCAAGTTTATTTTTCAACATGCCTCCACAACAAGCGTCTGGAAAAGCTGTGAAGAAGGCCGGAAAGGCCCAGAAAGCCGTACGAGCTGGAGACAAGAAAAAGCGAAAGAAGAGGAGGAAGGAGAGCTTCAGTATTTACATTTACAAGGTTCTCAAGCAGGTCCATCCCGATACTGGAATCTCCAGCAAAGCTATGTCTATCATGAATAGCTTCGTGAACGACATTTTCGAGAGAATTGCTGCCGAAGCTTCTCGTCTGGCTCACTACAACAAGCGATCAACTATCACGAGCCGGGAGATCCAAACTGCAGTGCGTCTGCTTTTACCTGGAGAATTGGCCAAACACGCCGTCTCCGAAGGGACCAAGGCTGTGACTAAGTACACCAGTTCAAAGTAATGTGTTCTTCTTCTCTTTTCAATTCAAACGGCCCTTTTCAGGGCCACCACATCTTGAAAAGGAGAAAGTCACATCGAATCTATTTCACTATTAACAGTTCAAGCATGCTTTCTCTATAACCATGCTTATAACGTGCGAGTAGAAATACACACATTATTAGAGAGTTTTGTTCCATTCCCACCTCTATGCTCTCAGTGAGTATTTTTCGTTTGTAGTTAAGTGAATGAAGACAGACAAACGAACGTATACACACCCAGCCAATACATGTCGTCACCGAAAGGTACAAGATAATTATGATAATAACAAGAAAACAACAGCTACTCATTATTTAAGAAAGCAAAAAGAGAGAATGACAGAGGGTTAATCGATACACGGAAATAGTTATTTCATTTAGAGTGACATCCATTACATGTTTAATATCCATGCGCTTGGGAGAAAACGAAATAGTGTCTGAGGGACAGAGCAACAGAGAAATTGTCTCTATTAAGGAGCATAAATCATATTAGTTATTAATAACTAGTAAATCTAATAGTAAGGCACACTATTCAGCCGTATATGCATGTGCATACGGAATAGATTTCTCCATTACATTTGTGAAAGGCTCAGTACACTTCACTAACTAGTAAGGAGGCATACAATTTATATGGGTGGCTAGTAGTATAATACTGTTGCGAAAGAGTTAATTAATGAAGGAGCCCCGAGTTATTTTCCTTCGACCAATTGTGATTAAAACTAAAATGTAATTAAATGCAGTACTAATTGAAATTAAACTAAAGTTACGAATCATTAAGTATAATTTGAAAACGAGCATATCTATAACAGCACAGGGAAGAAATAAATAAAGTCGCACTACATTACTTTCTTTTCTCGAACGTTCGTTAGACTACAAATCTGAGCATGAAACGTTTTCAGAAATTTTTTACCATTTCACTCGCTCGATATAACAAGTGTTGTTACGAGCGGAATGAGTGTTTTGTTTGTTTTTCTGTAACGACTTATATGGCAAACTCTTTATCAGGAGATGGTGGCCCTGAAAAGGGCCGTTGATTTTGTGATATCACACAAAATTGGAAAAGAAGCAGCTTACTTATTTCTTTCCTGCCACCTTCTTGGAAGCAGCCTTTTAGGGGCGGCTTTGGCCTTCTTGGGGCTTTCGGTTTACTGGCTGCAGGTTTCTTTGCTGGCTTCGCCACTTTCTTTGGTTTTGCCTTTGCCTTGGGTTTTAGCAGCTGTCTTTGCTTTCTTCTCAGCTACTTTCTTGGGCTTACTCGGGGCTTTACTTTTCTTTGCAGTCGTTCCTTCTTTCTTCTTTGGTTTTTTCACCACCTTCTCTTTGCTCTTTTGAGCACTCAGCTTGAAGGAACCCGTAGCTCCTTTTCCTTTAGTCTGTGTGAGAATGCCACTATTCACTGCTGATCGAAGATACTTCTTGATAAAAGGGTTCATCCGCTCCACGTCGAGTTTATAGTTGGCAGCAATGTACTTTTTGATAGCCTGGAGAGAAGAACCTCCGCGTTCTTTGAGAGAAGTAATGGCAGTGATTACCATTTCGGATACCTTAGGATGTACGGGTGCCG
Source organism: Tachypleus tridentatus (assembly GCF_004210375.1). Taxonomy (NCBI): domain Eukaryota; kingdom Metazoa; phylum Arthropoda; class Merostomata; order Xiphosura; family Limulidae; genus Tachypleus; species Tachypleus tridentatus. The sequence continues at coordinate 37,534,263 of NW_027467782.1, forward strand.
TTCTCGGTTTTTTCGCTTTTGTTTGCTCACCTTCTTAGGAGAAGGAGCCGTGGTAGGCGCCGTCGCATCAGCCATTTTTAAAGCTTTTTTATTTATTAATCTTTCTACTCGGTTGAAAAATACGAGCACAAGCACGTGAAGACCTTAAGTAAAGAGAGAGCGGCCGTAATTGAGAGCTTCATCTAACTGAGAGAAGTCAGCTGGGGTCGCCATTTCTCGCGTCTGAACGTATCATCCGGCTGTGTTTGTTCACAAAATTCTGGGTTCCTTTTGAGAAGTTTCGAATTTCCAAATTTTTCCTAAGGTCTACTAAACGAAAGTTCGATCTTTCTTCTATAGATAGGTCTATCCACGATTCGTCAATGGTGGCATTTTTTACCATAAAACGTGCACCAGTGCGAATGAGAAGCTTCTTTAGGATACAGAAGTTTTTCTAATCGTTTCTCAAGTCACATCATAGAGTGTTTCAAGTAAACAAAACATTTCACATCGAATATCTATATCACACACCCTCAAATGAAAGTAGAGTATTTGTAAGAGAGCATTATATCATCGGAATATCACGTTAGAAACGAGGCAGTCTCTAACACGTCGTCATTTCATTTCATGTTGGGTAGTGCTAAGTGCAGAAGCTTGTTCCACGCTACAAAGAAATTCTCCCGAACAACACAGAAAAGTAGTTTCTATTCCTTATTCAGAAATTGTTTTCGATCCTTATTATCGTAAACAGTGCATTACAAAGAATATTCAAACAGCAAAACGATTACAGGCCACCCTAAGCCAGTTTGAAAGCAAACTGGTGAGAGTTCGTGACAAATGAGAAACGAAACTAGTGTTCGTCGATACAATCATATAACACATATTCGATTTCAATAAGATGCCTTGAATCGTTAATTTATTTCTTTTTATACTTCCTCTGAAGGTTGATTAATATATATAATATTTATATATATAGAAATAACGATGCAGTTTTGAAACGCAGTGTTCTTGGCTTCGTCGACCTTTCTGACATCATTAATTAAGGAATATTTTATTGTAGAGTCTATGTTTACACACATTTTCGGAGATAGAAAACTTTAGAGTGGTATCTAATAAGCTTGCAAGTTTCATCTTTTGAATAGAAATTAACAATTGAGCAAGACATTCATTCGTCTCTCTAAGTGTATGTGTACTCAATAAGCGTAACGCTTCTTCATTGGCGAGTGTTATTTCTATTAATAAGATAACGGGATTTACCCCTAACATATTTTATCTACCTGTTTCTCTAAATGATGTATAAAGTAACATGCACACAGAAATGAACACTAACCAAACAATTCCTAATTACGCACTACCAGTTCTTATAACATAAGTTATTTCACAAAAGTTAACTTGCAAAGCATAATGTTTATCCTTAACTTAACAGATATATATATAACGTTTCCGAGTGAGGGAGGTAGAAATCGTATTGTGTGAAAAGGAGTTAGCTAGTAAGCAATTTGTGTACTTGTACGAGTACTTGAGAGAATTATAAGAAGTACGAAAATGTGGTATCTCTTCATTAGGAGGTGGTGGCCCTGAAAAGGGCCGTTTTTTTTGTTATAAAGTGAATATTTAACCTCCGAATCCGTACAGAGTGCGACCCTGTCGTTTCAGAGCATACACTACATCCATGGCGGTCACAGTCTTTCTTTTGGCGTGCTCCGTGTAGGTAACAGCATCACGGATTACGTTTTCCAAGAAAACTTTCAAAACACCTCGGGTTTCTTCGTAGATGAGACCAGAGATGCGCTTTACACCGCCTCTGCGAGCTAGACGTCTGATGGCTGGCTTCGTGATACCCTGGATATTGTCTCTGAGAACCTTACGATGACGTTTTGCTCCAACTTTACCGAGACCCTTGCCACCTTTTCCTCTTCCAGACATGGCGTAAATGTAGAAATATTAAAGAATAATCTCTGCTCGAACAGCTCAAAAACGAAAAAAACCACTATCGGTAACACTATATAATCTTAGCGCGGCCCTCTCGGAAAGCTCCTCGTCGCTTAACGTTGAACAGCAAAACTGTGATCATAGAAACTGAAAACATTTTTTTTTTTTTGGTTTTTTTTCTTTCCCAGCTACTTCCGGGCACGGTCTGGGTAGACTATTCGGCGCCCAGGCCGTGAAAGTGGGTTTTCTCGGGGTACTCCCGTTTCCCCCCACAGCAAAATCTCTGGCATCGGACCTGTAGGTCCCAGCCTCATTCTGAAAAGGGCCGTTTACCCAGTCAAGGGTATCTAATCAATTACAGTAAATTTTAAAAAAAAACAATTCGCCAGCCGCTAGGGTTCTCCATTCTCGAGCCAAAGTCTGGCTCACTTCACTTTCGCTGCTTTCGTCCAGTTCTCCCGTCCTTCCTCTCACTCACAAATATTTTTGAAATGTTAAAAATAAAGTAAAAACTCCATGGATATTTTAAAACATTTCTCACGTAAGGGGACGAAGAGGAACTATAAAGTTCCTGAACACCCCAGTTGGAGAGAGAACTCTTCTGATTTCTCTCTCTCTAAACTGAACCCCTGCCACGTTAGTTTAGTTTAGTTTTGAAAACATTTATTGAGAACTAAATAAGAACCATCAAAGAGGTTAGGGAGACCTGAGCTAGCCACCGAGCAAGTCAGACGTGCCAATTTGCTATTCAAAACAAAACGTTCATCCTCGCCAGTCAGGCCGTTAGTGCCGCCTGTAATCGTCGACGGCTTACCGCCGAACCTCACGCCGTACCAAGTCGCCACGTTGATCGCCCGAGCCAAGCCTGGGGCAACCATCGAACCGTCCAGGACCCGTATTTTACGCCGGGGAGGAATCCTCATCCAACCAGCCACTATTGCAGACCAAACCTATCTGTGCCAGCCATGGAACACTGAATTTAAAGTAAGTTGTTCCCCAACGAAAAGTCCAGTCAATCTTTATTCTGTATTCCTCAGGGGCGTCGACCCATCAATTCAACCTGAAGAAATTAGACAAACCATAGAACCCCAAGTACAAGCCAAGGTATACGCAGTTCATCGAATTTATTCTAAGAACAGTAATCATCCCACACACTTCATGAAGATAGTGACAACATCGAAGTACAGTGCCGACTGTATTTTACGAGATGGCTGCTATTATCATATATTTCATTTTAGAGCCAAACGCCCACATCGACGACCACTCAAGAATGGTTCAAACCAAGCACCCAGATATCGTAAACAACCAACGGAAATCTTCCAACAGGAAAATACCAAAATACCGCCGATTCCAGACCGTATTAGAAGAAACACGAAGACGGATTCAGACAACCCGACTCAGAAGAAGACAACACCCATTGTTGGCAACACGCCAAGTTGCAGTAGTTCAAGAAAGAAAAAGGACAGTTCCTGCCAGACTTCAAACCCAGTTCCACAGAACTCAACAACCAGCCAGACTCAAACCATTACGAAGATAACCATCGACGCGACAGCACAAACTGAAAAACAATCTACCTCCACGCAGAAAACTCAAACCAAAATCTCGAGAAGAAACAAAGCATCACAGACCAGCGAAGAACAACTCACCGAAGAACAGCCAGTAGTTCCACCACCAAGGTCACGTTTCTCAGTTGCACCAATGGGCTTCAAGTGTGGAAACAAGTTCATGATGAAGTTGCCACCCGATCTACAAGACTGCAGCTAACAGTTTCCACGTACACCATCAACGTAGTTCATCAGTTTTTTTGTTTGTTTTTTTATTAATTTTGTGTTTTTTTTTTCTTTTTCTTTCCCAGCTACTTCCGGGCACGGTCTGGGTAGACTATTCGGCGCCCAGGCCGTGAAAGTGGGTTTTCTCGGGGTACTCCCGTTTCCCCCCACAGCAAAATCTCTGGCATCGGACCTGTAGGTCCCAGCCTCATTCTGAAAAGGGCCGTTTACCCAGTCAAGGGTATCTAATCAATTACAGTAAATTAAAAAAAAAAACAATTCGCCAGCCGCCAGGGTTCTCCATCCTCGAGCTAAAGTCTGGCTCACTTCACTTTCGCTGCTTTCGTCCAGTTCTCCCGTCCTTCCTCTCACTCACAAATATTTTTGAAATGTTAAAAATAAAGTAAAAACTCCATGGATATTTTAAAACATTTCTCACGTAAGGGGACGAAGAGGAACTATAAAGTTCCTGAACACCCCAGTTGGAGAGAGAACTCTTCTGATTTCTCTCTCTCTAAACTGAACCCCTGCCACGTTAGTTTAGTTTAGTTTAACCATCAAAGAAATGTGTTGGATCATATTATTATTTATTTTTACCGAAAACAACTTCCATCTAGATATTTACGAGGTTACTTGGTGGACTGGACAAAATGTACATGTACTTCTCGAAAGGAAATATGTCCCAGCAGAATAACTATGTAAAATAAAATTAAAAATATAAATAAAAATAAAATAAAGATTCTTACACATATCTTTCAGACGATAAGAAAGTACCATCAGTAAGAATTATATTTCATTCGAATATTGGTAACGTAAAAAAGTGAGGAAAAAAAGAGCGAGGAAAAAAAAGTGAGGGAAAAAAAAGTGAGGAAAAAAAGTGACTTACCTGTGTAAATCCATTCCTTATTATACGTAATCAAAAGGTGTAAGAAACATGAAATCCAATTAGCGAAGAAAACTGAACGTAAATTAGAACTTTAAAGCACTTTGAAATGAATAAAATACAAAGCATGTCGTATGAATACAATATTTAAAAGAGACACAATAGCATAATCACATATCTAACTATATGGGAATGACACACAATATTCGCACCACATCCAAAGACCGTACAGAGACGCATTGACATATTAACATTATATTCAAGTATGGAGCAGAGAAACGGTATCGGATATCCATATGGGAACGGCTTACAATATATCCACAAATCGCACACAGAAACGTTATCACATCCAAATAGGAAGGGTGATAATTTAAAGGAGACACAAAAGCATAATCACATATCTTACTATACGGGAATGGCACACAATATTCGCACCACATCCAAAGACCGTACAGAGACGCATTGACATATTCACATTATATTCAAGTATGGCGCAGAGAAACGGTATCGGATATCCATATGAGAACGGCCCACAATATATCCACAAGTCGCACACAGAAACGTTATCACATCCAAATAGAAAGGGTGATAATATTCGTACTATCCCGATAAAGCATAGAAACGGTAGCACATATCCATAAAATACATAAACTGCTTTTGAGAAGAATCGTGCAAAAGACTTCCAACTGTGAAAACAATTTTATCTCAAAGTTATAAACTCACTACGTTCGAACAATTACCAAAATTACGCGGGATTTTAAAGCAAACATTTATAAACTTCAGTGTAATCAAGCTATAATACGGTTTAACCAATAAAACAAAAGTATAGACAGATAGTTCATTCGGACGTAGGAGAGATATCACCTAACGATATTTTAACCAATAAAACAACGAATAGTTAATTCGGACGTAAGGAAAACAATTGTATATAAAAGCAGGAAGAGGTCCTTTTAGAAAACTCCAAATATAATTTCACTCGAGTGAGAAAGTTCTCAAATGTCAGTTGTTTCGTAGAACCCGCAGTCACAGAGCAAGCAAGATGTGTTGAACTGTGCTTTCATGCTGTTTAAGACGTAAGGACCTATCACGCCAGTAATCCCACCGGTTTCTACGGTAATTGTCGACTGACTACCGCCTAACTTTACGCTGCTACAAGTAGCCACATTCTTCGCCAAAACCAAGCCGGGCGAAACCGTCGGTGCGTTTAGAACCTGAATCCTTCGCCGGGGGGAATTCTTATCCAGCCGTTTACAGCCGCTGATTAAGTATACTTATGTCAACCACGAATCACTGAATTTAACGTCAGTTCTTCCCCCACTAAAAGTCCTGCTAGCCTTTTCTCTGTGTTCCTTAGGGACGTCGACTCAACCATTGAATCCAATGAAATTCAACAGGCCATTGAATGTTAAATCCAAACCAAGTTAAATGCCGTACATCGCATATACTCCAAACACACCATTCTGCTCACCTTTTCATCAAGATAGTAACAACCTCGAAGTACAGTGATGACTGCGTTTTAAGCAACGGGGTTTGTATCACATATTTCATTTCAGTGCCGAACGCTCACGTCGCCGCTCCACCACCTCGTGGTTATATAAAACTTCCAGACGACATAAACAATCAACGGACGACTTCCATCAGTCAAGCACCGATTTACCGCTTAATCCAAAACCAGTCAGAAAAAATACTCAAAGATATTCATCCAGCTCTACATCGACACACCCAACCTCCACTGCCAGCAACATATCTGGACTTACTGATCCAAAGAAAACATGCGACAAATCCTGCCAGACGACAGCTCTAATTTCATGTAATATAACCTTAAGCCAGACACAAACCACGTGAACTAAGACTACAGATGCATCAGTCTAGACGGACTTCAAGATTACAAACACTCAGAAGTCACAAAGTAAGACAGCAAGAAGACATAAATCACCTCAGGCCACAGAAGAACAACATATCCAAGAAGTACAACCAGATAACTCACGTTCGTCCTCACCACTTCTCTGCATCTCTGAACCCAAGTCCAAACCGAAGCGAAGCGCAAGTGGTTCATCTAAGCCAGGGGTGTGCAACAGGCGGCCCGCGGGCCACAACCCGGCCCGCCAAGCCATTTAGTGTGGCCCTAGTTGTTGTAATCTAACCATGTGGCCTGATCTGTAATCCAACGCAAATGGAATATTTTAAAAGCATCGATCCTACGGGATTCCCAGGCTTCGACTCGACAAACTTCTAAAATTATCTTTGCTAGAGAGGAGCAGGCCGAATTCGATTGGTCGGCCTCCTTAGGGCATGAATAGGTGACGTGCACTAGCACTATTGTCTACGACTCAACGTCATGTCCTGAACCTCGCCTTCGCCCGCTGGCGACAATTTTCCCTAACCTCTGCTGTCCGTCATTCATTATTGGTGAAAATTTTATTACCTTTTACAGTTACTACAAGAGATTGAAGGTAAATTGATTATTATTTAGCATATTGTTGTGACTTTACTGAATTTATTAAAATTTTTGCTTTCAGATGCATCTGATTCTATGTACAGTGTGACCTCGTTATTCGCGGGGTTACGTTCTTTACCCTCCCGCGAATAGCGAAAACCGCGAATATTGGACGCAGTTTTAAAACGTATATGTATGCGATTATATACTATATGAAATGCTTCCCAAACACTAATGATACTTATACTCATTGATGCAGTAATAATGTAGCAATAATGCATACTGTTATGTATTTCACTAAATTGTACCGTGCGTTACCGGGCTGTGCTTTGCCGTTTGCGTTGTTGGGGAAGCTGAGGCAGTCAGCCAATAGCAGTCCAATCTTGTTTGGTGAAGACGACAATTGATAAAAACGGCTTGATTGAGTAAATACAACAGAAATCTCCTCGAAAAGCCCTTTCAGTTTCTGTGACCTACAAAAACGCAGTTCGCGCATAACCCGCGAATATGCGGGGCCGCGAATGGCGAACCGCGAATAGGCGAGGTCACACTGTATTTTGCTATTCTCAATTAATTTAAGTACCGGAAGGCTATGATCGGGATGCCAATTTAGAAACATGTGTTTCTGTCCATAAGAGGTTCCATGTGTAAATAAATTCTGTTTTTTTCTACTTTGCTATTTTCGTGAGAATAATTTTTGTTTTGATTTCAGGGCTAGTAAAATGTCAGCAGTTAAGAAAAATTGATGATGAGGGAAGGTTATTCAACAGTGAATGGTGCACAAAATATCTTGTTGTCCCACATAATCAAGGTGTTGTCTGCCTCGTCTGTCAAACTACAATTGCAGTCATGAAAGAGTACAATATTAAGCGACATTACGCAACTAAGCACTCCTCCCAGTTTGATGAAATTGTTGGTCAGGCACGAAAGGACAAAATTGAACATTTAAAACATCCATTGAAAAGCAACAAGGTGTTTTTCCACTTTCAAGAAAAATTCAGAACTGGTGACAAAACTGAGTTTTAAGCTTTGTGAATGTATGGCAGAAAAGGAAAGCCTTTCAGTGATTGAGAATTTATTAAAATTGTTTAACAATATTCACAGAATATGCATGTCCAGAGAAAAATATTTGGTGGAGCAAACTAGCCTTTCCCGCTTTACTGTCTCACGCAGGACAAAAGATCTTTCAGAGGACATCAAAGAAACTTTGAAAGAGAGATTGAATTCGTGTGAAGCTTTCAGTCTGGCTTTGGATGAAAGCACTGATATCAATGACACATCCCAACTTGTCATTTTCATCAGAGCTGTTACTGCAGGCTTTGATGTTTTCGAAGAGTTTTAGATATGGCAAGCCTTTCCTCCACAACCACAGGACAGGATATTTGTGAACAAGTGCTTAAGGTTGTAGAAAAGTTTGAACTGAATCCTTATAAATTATGTGGTGTTACAACAGATGGTGCTCCTTCCATGACAGGTAGGACAAATGGATTCACCAAGAAATTTCTAACTGCAATTGGAGCACAAGACGTAGTTGTAAGCCATTGCATTATTCACCAAGAGAGCTTGTGCACCAAAGTTCTGGATTTTGCAGAAGTCATGAAAAATGTCGTCCAATGCGTAAATTATATTCGAACACGAGGATTAAATCATCGACAATTTAAAACTTTTTTAGATGAGCTGGACAGTGAGTATTCAGATGTTTTGTACTTCTCTGCTGTACGTTGGCTTAGTAGAGCTGCTACTTTGAAGAGATTCTGGAATCTGCGAGAGGAGATTAAGTTCTTCATGGAGAGCAAACGTCAGAATGTGGACTTCTTGAGCAATGAGAACTGGCTGAATGACTTAGCATTCCTCACAGACATTACACAGCATCTGTCTGATTTAAACTTAAAACTACAAGGGAAAAGTCAACTTGTGAATAAGTTGTTTGAGCATATTTGTGCTTTTGAGACGAAATTGGAACTTTTCCAGGTTCAGTTGAAAAGAGCCATATTGACCCATTTTACATGTCTTGCAACCAGGAAACTGGAATTTCCTAATCTGGATTGCAACAAATATGGAACCAGTGTACAAAAGCTGCGGATGAGTTTGCAAACAGATTTCCAGATTTCAGACAAACTGAAATTAGATTGAAATTGTTCGCTCAACCTTTTGATTTGGCAGTGGAAGACAGTCCTGATGATTGCCAAATGGAACTCATTGAACTGCAGGCTGACATGGACACTAAAAGGAAATTCTCTGAAAACAGTTTGCTAGACTTTTACAAACTCTGTGTACGTGAAAAGTTTCCCAATTTGTCCCGTCATGCACAAAGAATTGCCTCCCTTTTTTGGTATCACCTACTGCTGTGAGCAATTTTTCTCCAAAATGAAGCTCATCAAAACCAAATGTAGAAGTCAGCTGACTGATGAACATTTGACCAGTCAGTTAAGAGTGGCAACCACTTCTGTCAAAGCTGATATTGACAAGCTCTGCAAAGACTCTAAATTTCAAGTGTCGCACTAAAATGATCACTCATGCAAAAATATAAAATATTATTGCTTGCATTTTGAGAATTTTTTTTAATTTATTGTGCATGTACACGAATAAGCTTGTTTTTTAAGTGGCCCCGCTTGATTGATGAAGTTGGTTATATGGCCCACCGACGAAAAATGTTGCACACCCCTGACCTAGAACAATAATGACTCAGCTCCTTACTCAGTTCGTGAACCACCGCCCACAATGATAGGTTTACAAAAAAATGGATAATTTGACAGTTAGAGATGAAAGCTATAATAATACATTAAGGTTCTCAATGTAAATCATTACAATAAATAATGTATTAGTGTGAACTTTAACCAATGGCTTATGTTTGAGTAAAATTTATTAGAGATTCGGTTTTATGGAAGCTATTTCTTGTGGAAAACTGAACTGAATGGAACGTGCACTTTGTGCTAGAAAGTGTACTTTCAGGATAATTAGAGAAAAAGTGTAATATATTGGAGTTGCTGGACCAGATTCAAAAAACCATCTTAAAAGGTTCTATTAGTGTTTCAGAATGAGCCTTAGTTTGTAACCCGGGCCTAAACAGTGGTTCTTCCGCTTCAATTCAGCAGAGAGGGTCGACAGTCGCTTGAAGGCGTCAATGTTTGAATACTGTCTGCTATATTTTGACCTGTAGGATAGTGTAATACGAATAAAGCTAAGCAGAATTTCTATATAGAGAAGTTTTATTTTAATTTTATGTAAACTGTCCTACTGGCCTGAGGCAGGTGTTTATTTTATTATATGCAGAGGTTTACATATTATGTCCTCTTTATTTAATAAAGTTAAACCTAATTGGATAATAAATGAGGATATTCCATTAAAATCTGCCTCATTATTAGTTTAAAATATCTATGGTAATGAATAAGATATTAAGCCTAAATTAGGGTATTTAAGTGTTGATTCCATACACTGTAACGTTATATGTAGTTTTCATAATGCTTTCTTAGTAACATTCAATGTTTCGTATATATTTTCGAACATAAACTTCGCTGCAGTATATATATATATATATTTTAGATGTTTACTGCTGCTTAATAAAATTCACTTGTTTAATTAATTAACAGAATCAACAAAAGCACAACTTGATACAAACATTATAAACAAATCCTGGAATATAAGATTAGCTATCCTTTATCTTTTCTGCTATGAGTTGGGATATAGTGATAAGTGTATTTCGAAGTCATAGCCATAAGTTTTCCTTACCGTTTAGATATAATCTTATATCTTTTATTGTTGGATATGGACCAACAATGTTAAGACACTTACCGATAACGTAACACTAAATAACTCGTTTATTATAACAAATGTATTTCATTCGTGCAATATTCACTGTTTTGTTGCTTGAAATCTTCTAATACCGATTGTGAACTATTATTTTGTTGTGTTTTTTTTTATTTCGCGCAAAGCTACACAAGGGCTATCTGCGCTAGCCGTCTCTAATTGAGCAGTGTAAGACTAGAGGGAAGGCAGCTAGTCAAAGCCACTCACCGCCAACTCTTGGGCTACTCTTTTACCAACGAATAGTGGGATTGACCGTAACATTATAACGCCCCCACGGTTGAAAGGGCGAGCATGTTTAATGCGACCGGGATTCGAACCCGCGACCCTCGGATTACGAGTCGAACGCCTTAACACACTTGTGAAATATTTACTAGTAGCGATTACATTTCTCATTTTATATTTGTTACTTGTATACTTCCCAAAGCTGCATAGAAACTGGTAAAAAATTTAAGTAAAATCACGAACACTTGTTTCTATAACAAGCTCTATACAATGAATGTAATTTCTCTACTTTACGTTTTCAACGTAAATCATCCATATATAATTTTGTCCGGTAAATTAGAACTCAGAAGGTCGTGCTTTTAGAATACAGCACAAAGCTATGCCCACCACAGATATCGAAACCCGATTTTTAGAGGTGTGAATCTGCAGGTGGCAGCGCAAAAGGAAGACAGCTAGTCAACACCACCTACCGCCAGCTCTTGAAGCTATTTTTCTTTCTTTGGCGATTTTGGAGCCACAAGTCTCAAGCACGTTAACAGTGCACAGAACCCTAGTATATTTGGATACTGCCATGTGGATAAATTTATAGTTACAATTACCAGTTTAAACCACACACATTAACTACTTTAAAATATCGTTATTATGAAAGAATTTTGTAAACATTTGAAACTATAAATTCATTTCGAAAAAAAGACACAGAAGAGAGAAAATCGGTTACCACTCAAGAAAATAATAGATAAAACAATAAAATAATAAAAAATGTTAATTATTTGGCGAATATTTTATAACCCGAGTAAAGCAGAGACCATTCAAATAGTGTTAAAGAAATGTCTTGATATTTATATAATTTTCTATACATTCTATGTAGTGTAAAATTATCTTTAGCAAAGAGCATAAAATAGACAAGTTTAATCCTGAACTTCAGAAATTTAACTCAACCATAAAATTTCATGGTAACTAAAGCTATACGACACAGCTATGTGGTTATTTCAAGTACGTAAGCTTACCTTAGCCCCACTAGGGGGCACAAAGTGGTGAGTAAGTGATGAAAATTATATCTACTGAAACTATCGATTAAATTGTATGAAAGTTTATTAGATGTGAAACCATTACAACAAGCTACTTAACCATACTTTGTACAGTTGATTCCATAGTAGTAAAATGTGACCCGATTTTACACATCAGACTTAGACAACAGATCACTGAATTTTATAATGGTATATTCACAATTTCTTTTTCCATAAATACACATTGTAGTTACAAACACATTTCATTAGCACCATTACTATCTATTGTTTAGTTTCACAGATACGGTAATATTATAATGACTGTAGCTACGTTTCCAAATTACATATATATAAGGGGCTATCGAGCAAAGAGTTATTGGTTCGTGTCCCGTTATCGAAGCATCGTATGTTGAAGCTATGGATGTGTTATAGGAGTAACATTTAAATTTCATTATTCGATTAGATAAATCCAAGAGTTTCCAGCGGTTGCTGGTTTTTGTTGTTGTTGTGTTTTTGAATCTAACAACTCAAAATTGTAAGCACAGATGTCTCTCGTGTAGTTTTCACATATATCCAAAAGAGACAAATAAAATGTATGTTTGTGTATTATTAGTAGTGCTAGTTGCCACCTGGCTATAGTTGGTAAGCCGATACTTAAACAATGATAATTTGTAGTACACGGTCTGCCAGATCGAGATCAAAGTAAAGATGATAATAGCAAATTAAGTAATAGACGTATGAGACGTAACAGTGATAAGAAATAAATATCAAAATGTAAATAATAAAGTTATTACGGTTCGAGTTTGTTTTACTGACATACAACTTTGACGTAAAACAGAACTAAAACGACAAATGCATTATTGGAGAAACACCTCATAAAGAAACATTAGTCTTTTAAGAATGAAAGTTTGAAATCGTGTTACAAAAGGTTGTGATATAGTTTATATCGTTCTACAAAGAATGATCAGATAGTGGAATACTTGGAAGTATTGAAAAAAAGAAACGTGTAGCAACATTCAATTTGTTACAATTGATGCGTTAGACCATAAGCCAACAAGTTCAATTCAAGTATCATGAAAGTCTATGAGATAAAGAGAACGTAAATCTAAAATCATTTAGAAAAACTTAAAGATAACCTGAACATTGTGTGGCCTTTCTTTATCAGAGGTGACGACACATTTCAGACATCAATAAAGATCTTTTTCCTATTCATCTGTTCACGTGCCGCTTCACTTATGGTCGAATAGCTCAACCATAGTTTCTTCACTAGCAAGAGAGAAACGAGAAATAAAATATTCGGGAGTTGCTCCAGAGAATCAAATAAGTAGTTTTTTTTATTACATTCTTAGTCCTTAAAAAAAAACTCCAAACAAATACATCTACTGGCATAATTTCACCGTCGCCACAGAAACTTAACACTATAAGCACAATTGGTAAGTTATACTGGCAATGGTATGTTAATATCTTTCATCATCTACCTGCGATATTGTGACGAAAAATATTGGACAGTCAATGACAATTTTACACCTTACGTGATTGCTAAGAAAATCATCTTATTCTAATGCGCATGTGCAAAAAATCATTAACTGGTAAAACCGATTGTCTTGTTTCTTCATCTGCAGATATGCCAGCTATGCTGTCCAGTCCTGTCCAACACAAAACAATATCAACGGACAGATATGGCTCATTACGGAGATATTGCAGTGTTTATTAATTAAGGTTTTGTTATTGGTTAGACTTGGTTACAGTTGTGGCATGTTCCACACTCTTACTGCCTGCGAATGTCAATGTATGTTCTTCTTAGAATGAGTATTTTATGAATAGGTTTTGATATAATGAATGATGACAATATGTTTACATTGTAACAACTATAACACATTTTGGTGACAATGCACTCGGGCTTGGCATGGCCTAGCGCGTTAAGGCGTGCATTTCGTAATCTGAGGGTCGCCGGTTCGCGCCCGAGTCGCGCTAAAACATGCTCGCCCTCCCACCCGTGGGTGCGTTATAATGTGACCGTCAATCCCACTTTTCGTTAGTAAAAGAGTAGCCCGAGAGTTGGCGGTGATGACTAGCTGTCTTCCCTCTAGTCTTACACTGCTAAATTCGGGACGGCTAGCACAGATAGCCCTCGAGTAGCTTTGTGCGAAATTCCAAGACAAAAAAAGACTCGTTCTGGCTAATCTAAGTTCATTTGTATCGCGAACTAAAACTTCCCATTAACTAAGAATATAAGTTTAGATGATTTCGCAAGGTTGAATTCCATGGTGAAAGTCATATAATGGTTGCAGGTTGAGATATATTACATGGATGTGAACTGATGAATCTCTTATTTATTGTTGCATGTTGGCTTCTGAGAAACAATACCATGACAGGGTGTTCTAAAAGAAGCCCTTACCACAACAGTGGGATATGATGAAGACACTAAAATCTGTTTTAATTCTGCTAGAAAACTGCCAGGTGCATAAAGTGTCAGCTGCGCACATGGGATTTGGAAATCGTCAAAAAAACCAGGGTAATAAATGAATGAGACCTTCTGTTGTCTCATCAAACTGTAACTTTCCTGAATCAATACAAATAGGGTATGGAGGAATTATGGAGTTTATTGGTTAATGATAATAAGAAATATGACACTCACACTCTGCCTGAAGATGGCGCTGATTTATTCAAAAATGGCTCCTGTTTAGTAGACTTGATCGATTATGATCAACGCATGCGTGATCAATAATAACTACCTGAGAAAATGAATTAGTCGCCTATTTAGCTAATGTCTCACCTAGATAAAAAGCATATACTGAACATTTCTAGCGGATAACAACGAAAAATGTTTAGAAGTTAGTGTTAACCATTGTGAGCTGTAAAGTGCAATGGTAGAGTCATTGTGGATCATTATGAAGTGTAAATACCAGCAATGTACTTTTCAGAGATGAAGTTATTGTTGAGTGAGTTGAGGTGTGAATGTTAGTTGATTAAAGTGTTACAGATTGTTTGTTTCTTTTTCTTATTCTTACTTTATATTTATTTTTCAATTCATTATTTTCTTCTTTACTTTGGAAATCAGTCACCTTCCCATAACTCTCTGCAGGCAGTAAAGGGTGATACGGATGTGGGACGTTGTGGGCTTCAGCACCCACATCTTGCTCTCCCAATTTCTATTTTCTACTTCTATATCTATTGCTATTCCTTTATTTTCTTTCTTTATGTGAGACTGGCTAATGGAGGTTAAGACGGTGTATCCCCACCATAGTGTGGGCCCTACCTCTCAGTCACCTCCAAAACCTAGGGTACATTTTATATCCCACATCATAGCTTGTATCCTGGGATCTTTTCATTTAGTTCAGCGTTTTTTATTTTGTTTGTTATTTTTTAATATATTTTTGTTTTCGGCTTGTTTTTAGGCTAAAACAAACTAATATAATTAGTCAAATATTTGATTTGCTGTTTTCAACGCAATCATTCCTTGTAATTTTGTTTACTTAACTTTATCAATATTAATTTTCTCCACATTGCACCAAACTAGGGTTACTAGCAAATGATGGGAATCATGCAAAATAAATTGTTAGGCATTCACAATGCTTTTCATAAAGAAGATATGATAACTAAAATGTTCACATAATTAGGATAAAATCATGCAAAATAAATTGCTAGGCATTCACACAATGCTTTTCATAAAGAAGATATGATTACTAAAAATGTTCACATAATCAGGATAAAATATCGTTAACTTCACAAACATAAACATATATTAATAAATTAAAGTGTTTTAACTCATATATGTATTGCCTTTTTTCTGTTTTTCGAGGTGATAAAACTGTCCATAATTCTTTGCTATATTTTTTTTTATTATTTTGTCCCTCTGGTGGGACGGCTTCAATCTTACTGACTTTCAACGCTAAAATCAAGGGTTCGATTCCCGGTGGTAGATACAACAGATAGCCTAAATTGGCTTTGCTCTAAACATTACCAAGCAAACAAAACTTCCACACAAAGGTAAAAGGTTATTTCTGTCAGAATACCGTAAATAACTTGATGATTTAATGTACACGTCACACTGGCAGTCAAGATCGCCTAAGTAATTTGATTATATAATGTTGAATATCATATCATTCTATTACATTACTGCCACCATGGGCATATTATTCTGAAATAAAGTTATATCTTCTTTTATCTTAGCAATCATATGAGACAGTTTAGGTCTCATAATGCTTTCGATTACATTTCTCTAATATAATTTAGAAATACGAGTAAAACCTTCTATTATTATTTCTTTCATTCGCACCTTGAGAATCTCTTACCAGAATTAATTTCTTCTAAGACGATTCTTAATGTAATACACCTATTTCATTGTAATGATAACTTGTGAAATTGCACGGTGAATTTCGAATTGGATAGAAATTAACAAGTAAACCTTTAACATTATGGATTCGTGCCCACTGGTTGTGTGGAAATCTTAAAGGATAACATCTTAAGCCTTATAAATCTGTTCATAATCCAGTGTTGTAACCACATTCTACACTCCATCACCGAGCACTATGTATTAACTTTATTCTACGCTCTCTTACCTAGTATTGTGTATTAACTTCATTCTATACTCTCTTATCTAGTATTGTGTACTAAGTTCATTCTACACCCCCTTACCATACTTCGTTCTATACATCTCTTTACCTAGTATTGTGTATTAACTTCGTTCTATACATCTTTTTACCTAGTATTGTGTATTAACTTCGTTCTATACATCTCTTTACCTAGTATTGTGTATTAACTTCGTTCTATACATCCCTTTACATAGCATTGTGTATTAACTTCGTTCTATACATCTCTTTACCTAGATTTGTGTATTAACTTCGTTCTATACATCCCTTTACCTAGCATTGAGTATTAACTTCGTTCCATACATCTCTTTACCTGGTATTGTGTATTAACTTCATTCTATACATCTCTTTACCTTGTATTGTGCATTTGCTTGCTTAAAACAAGACGTTTTAGATATTGGCCAAGAATAATGAAGTCATGATGTGCACATGGTTTTTCAAACAATACGTTTTTAAAGGTCCTGTTACTTAGGACTTTCATGCTATGTTTTAAACAATATCACAAAAAATCGTGTATTTGTACTACTGAAAAGTTCCCGGATGATAACACGTGAATATGTATAGGTAACATAGCTTAATCACAACATAACTCCCTATAGTGTAACTACATTCAACAGAATATTTACAATTCGCATTAGATTTTACAAAACTTGAACTATAGATATATGGCTATAATTTAGAATAAAATGAAATATATTTTGTGATTGTAATTCTTAAACCAATTGATGAATCGTCTCTACAAACAAACATCAATGATTTACTGTAACCAATGTAAATATTCAGTTAAGGTCTGCGAACATTTTATCATTTTGTTTCTCTTGCGTGTTACGAGAGGATATAAACTCAAGGAATATTGTACACTATGTTTAAACAGTTTCTGTCTACTCATTAGGGATCAATCGATCGATTTAGAGGTTACACGTGGAAGAGCGAAATGTCTAAACTGATATACGAGGTTCGATTCTCCGCATATAGCCCAACGTAGTTTTCTCTGAAAAAACAACAACATGAGTTACGGTTGAATGGTTTTTATAACTCTAATTGTAATGAAACATTTTAAATCGAATATTCCACAACTGAAATAAAACGTATATAAAATATATATTCACTAAATCTTGTTTATTGTTATATTTTATCTGTTTCAGCGACATCTCAGAAAGTATCTTTAACAATTAGTGTTAAATTTCAGAACTAAATCGATTGAGAATGTTAACAAAATAAACTTTACTGGATGTTCAAGATTTGTGCACTCGTACTGCTGACATTTATACCAGTTTTATCATCATGTATTTCATTTCTTCATCATGTGCCACTATACCTGTCTCAAACTTTAAACAATATATTTTATACCAGTTTTAACATCATGTATTTCATTTCTTCATTATGTGTCACTATACCTGTCTCAAACTTTAAACAATATATTTTATACCAGTTTTATCATCATGTATTTCATTTCTTCATCATGTGTCACTATATCTTAATGATTATCTTTGCATCCAAACATCTTATATCTGTCAAGGTTTACTGTATTTATTTTTTCTCTGTGTATCGCCTTCAATATTTTTCCGTTAATTTCCATTTTCTGTATTTTGAAAAATAGTTTTTTTTTCTGCCTGTAATATCAAATGGTGGCTAACAGTAACAACTTGTTTTTCTAGGCATTAGAAACAAACATATTATTCCTTGTTTCATATATAATCTACATGATTGTCTGTAATGTTATATGATGGTTTGTAATGCTATATGATTGTTTGTAATGTTCTCTTATTTTTAAAGCTATATTCTTAGTATTTCACGCCTCAGTAAAACTGCAGAATGTCTACGGACTTATAGCGCTAGAAACCGAATTTCGATACCCGTAGTAAACAGGATGCAGAAAGCTTTATCTCAAACAAACAAACAAACAAAGCTTAATTTTTCACCCATTATACGTCTTTCACTTACATCCAATATGTTCACTACATTATTTATATATGTGATTTTAAATTTACATCCAAAGTATTCACTACGTTATTTATTTATAATATTTTAAACATACATTCAATGTATTCACTACGTTATTTATATATAATATTTTAAACTTACATCCAATATGTTCAATACGTTATTTATTTATAATATTTTAAACTTACATCCAATGTATTCACTACGTTATTTATATACAATATTTTAAACTTACATCCAATGTATTCACTACTTTATTTATATATAATATTTTGGACTTACATCCAATATGTTCACTACGTTATTTATTTATAATATTTTAAACATACATTCAATGTATTCACTACGTTATTTATATATAATATTTTAAACTTACATCCAATATATTCACTACGTTAGTTATTTATAACATATTAAACTTACATCCAATGTATTCACTACGTTATTTATATACAATATTTTAAACTTACATCCAATGTATTCACTATGTTATTTATATATAATATTTTGGACTTACATCCAATGTGTTCACTAAGGCTATTTATTTATATTATTTTAGACTTACATCCAATGTGTTCACTAAGGCTATTTATTTATATTATTTTAAACTTACATCCAATGTGTTCACTAAGGCTATTTATTTATATTATTTTAGCCTTACGTCCAATGTGTTCACTGAGGCTATTTATTTATATTATTTTAAACCTACATCCAATGTATTCACTACGTTATTTACATATATTACTTTAGACTTACATCCATACCAGCATCGTGTAGCATTGCGCGAAATTCCAAACAAACCAAAAATCCTTAGATGGCCATATTTTGATAAATCCTATAACATATCGTAACATTTCAAAACAAAATTCTGCTTTTCATCAGCGACCATGTAGGACATTTTCTCTTAAATACATTAAACTTTCTATCCTTTCGTAGTAGTATAACAAGAGGTAAACATTGCTTAAAATTCTTGTTGGTTTTCTATGGATAGAAATAACAGTTCTTGTTTTGCTTTAGCTGTAAACATGTCTAAATATAGGGACAAGGTACTGGTTCACTTTTAAAGTTAATATAATACTATGCTTTACTAATCTTTTGAAAAGATATAAAATCATTTCTGAATTCCAGTTGAATAAAATACATAAACGTGTCCAAACTTATTTCATATAAACATCTAGTTATATAGTAGAGACTTTAACTTCAGCCCCTCACTCGCTGGTACAGCGGTAAGTCTACGGATTTACAACGCTTAAGTCAGGAGTTCAATTCCTCTCAGATGGCTTAATAGATATCCCGATGTGGCTTTGTTAAAAGAAAACAGATATCCTGATGTGGCTTTGTTAAACCAATACAGATATTCCAATGTGGCTTTGTTAAAACAAAACAGATATCCCGATGTGGCTTTGTTAAAACAAAACAGATATCCTGATGTGGCTTTGTTAAAACAAAACAGATATTCCGATGTGGCTTTGTTAAAAGAAAACAGATATCCCGATGTGGGTTTGTTAAAACAAAACACACACACTTTAACTTCACATTATTACTTAGTCTTGACTTTATTGTAATTTGTTCTTTTTGTATTCTGCCTCCACTTTATCAGTTTCAAAAACTAATTATTTTCATCCGTTACTTTAAAAAAAATATGTTCATAACTTCTTCTTGTAGCCGTGGCTACACTAAGTGTGACAGTCATATACATCAACAGATCACTCAAGAGTAGCCAAAGAGTTGACGACGAGTTCTGTTAGCTTACTGCCTTTTTAATGTTCTGAGCGAAATGAACTTTCTGAAAAGACAAGGGTTGTAATAAACAATGATTTTGTTTTTCATTGAGGTTCAACTTTATTTATAATTTATCAATAGTATATATGTATGTAAAACATTTAACAGATTCTGGTATGTTTCCGACCGTCAGCCTTAGTTGTTATGTTATTACACTTGTTTACTTCACATATTGTTCATGTTTTGTTTTGTTTCTTTGTGTACTTCCTCAAGTTATTATAAATGAATTATTCTAAAAATAACACGTATTTTATATAGACACATGTACTTACCACATTTAACCATCAATGTGTTAGTTAATCCATCATATATCAGTATAATAGAGTTTGAGTAAAAGGGTTGAGATACTTTTAACTTACGGACGATCACAACATGTACGGTGTGAAGGTCTGTTAACTGTGTTAATATTTGGTGACATAACGGAAAGACAAATACTCTAAATTAATTTACTGAATTCATGCTATCGTAACATAAAAATTCTAGCTTTAATTGGTCCGTGTTATTGGAGAAGATATGTGTGAACTTGCACAATTCTGGATACGGAAAACACCAGCTTACGATATTATAAGTGGCAGACACTGTTAGGGTGTCAAAAGCACAAAATTATTATTGTCACAAATGAGGCCGGACTTCCTTTTATGTTGTCGTTCTTTCGTGTTTCATCCCTCTGGAAAATAACGAAAATGGACATCAAAAACGAGATCTATATGCAATAGCCTGCGATTTTTTCGTCTGGCGAGCCTAGATCATAAACCCGGAAAGCAGCTAGCTGGCTCGGAATACGAACTGAAGCTACTCACAATCCAAATGTACCAGCAGAAGCTAATACCATCAACCGACAAACCGAATTCACCCTATTATGAAACCATGAATCCCCTGTCATAATATTTCTCTGTTGTGTGTGTTTAAATAATTCTTGTTTATATAGTTCAGTTAGTAATGAAATTACTCGGCGAATTTCTGCTTTGCAAGTCGAACAAAATATGTAATTAAACAACGTAACATATGGAATGTTCCTGTCAGCTCTAGTCATTCTATTTTAGTTTACAATTTTAGATAAAACAAAATGTGTAATTAAACAACGTAACATATGAAATGTTCCTGTCAGCTCTAGTCATTCTATTTTAGTTTACAATTTTAGATAAAACAAAATGTGTAATTAAACAACGTAACATATGAAATGTTCCTGTCAGCTCTAGTCATTCTATTTTAGTTTACAATTTTAGATAAAACAAAATGTGTAATTAAACAATGTAACATATGAAATGTTCCTGTCAGCTCTAGTCATTCTATTTTAGTTTACAATTTTAGATAAAATCTATGTATATATTTATTTCTACTGTAAAAACTCAAATAAAAAATAAAATGTTTACAGTGTTTTACGTCTATTTTTATCGGAAATGTTGGGTTGTTTTAATAGCTGAACTTAGTTTAATTGACACATAAGGTCAGTCGAACTAAATCTAAGAATACGTAATACGTATATATACAAATAAAACAAAAAAAAACGTTCTTTTTCTTTGTACCTAACATTAGGTTTCTTTTCAACATTAAACATAAAATTCTTGAGTATCTTAGTTTTCCGAAAAAAACTTAGTGAGTAATACAATATAACATATTTATAATATCTGTTTTAACAGATATCACGTTAAGTTGATAAACTTTTTCAAACAACGTGATTTATTGAACCTAACGGCCCGGTATGGCCAAGCGTGTTAAGGCGTTCGGCTCGTAATCCGAGGATCGCGGGTTCGAATCCCGGTCACACCAAACGTGCTCGCCCTTTTAGCCGTGGAGGCGTTATAATGTGACGTTCAATCCCATTATCCGTTGGTAAAAGAGTAACCCAAGAGTTGGCGGTGGGTGGTGATGACTAGCTGCCTTCCCTCTAGTCTTACACTGCTAAATTAGGGACAGCTAGCGCAGATAGCCATCGAGTAGCTTTGCGTGAAATTCAAAACAACAAGAAAACAATTGAACCTAACATTACCTTCACCACTCTTCAGAAGAATTCTATAACTTCTGAGTCATTACACTTGAAAGCAAGTCGAAAACTTGATCAAACAACAACTTGAAACATTGTTTACTCTAGAATTAAATCTGGTCTCATAACATTTTGAAAAGTCGATAATGTTGTATAATTACTGTGAGATAGCAGATTGTAGTTTTATTTTGTGACGTTTCGGTTACCATTAAGTTTGTACATTTTCGATCGTTTAGTTAAACTATGAATTTTAATTATGTAAAAGTGCTAACTCACTTTCTAGATACAGCACGTTAATTTTGAGTTTTCATGCATTATGAAACCGAGAGAACTTCCCCCTGGCTGTGACGTACAGATATTAATGTTGTGAAAGATTATGTAGATTTATGGTAATATCTAATCACATGAGATGCAACCTCGTGGTCTAACCAGTAGATAAAGATGGCTAAACGAGTTAGTTAAAAAGAATTATTGGTAAATATTGTTACTGATACAAGAAATGGTTCATTTTTGGAGCATTATGTTATTCTCTGGTTCTTTCTTCTTTTGTTTGATATTTGTTGATATTCATCTAAGTGATATTCATTTTGTATTATATATTAATATATATATACCTAGTCCTGGCCAGATACTGGCTTACTGACTGTTGTTTTGTACACAATAAAACTCGGATGCTGGTTGTTTTCGTTATCTGTTGTTATAATTTAATAAACTGTTGTTATTTTACACCACTTGAGCGGCGTTTTGATTAATTACGCTTTGAATTGATTCTCTGGCTAAATTATTACGAGAAAGATGAGTTTCTACAGAAAATGGTAAATAATTAAACTCACAAACCCAATGAATAGATAGAAACCGGAGCACGTGACTCAGTCTACCAATGAAAGATAGGAACTAGAGCACGTGTCTGAGTGTATCAATGATAAGTAAGAACTAGAGCACGTGACTGAGTCTACCAATGATAGATTGGAATCGCACAAAATGAAAGTGCTTTAAGCTAGCTCTTTACTATCCCACCTGGACAACATAGACTTCACCTGACGGATCGATGAGTGAACTAACATTTATAAAAGTAATCAATTTTTTAAATAAACAACATTTTACTGTTTAAACTTGTGCTGAATCTATCGTTGTTTCACGTGGATTGACGTCATTGAAGAGTAAACTGTTATACAACCTTCAATAACGAGGAAACAGAGGTGAAACTTCCACATTCCAAATCTTATTATGTGTGACTGACTTTAACATCTTGTATGTATGACTGGATATTTTGTCCTTCTTGGTAACCCTGCAGGTTCCACGTAAGTAAACTTTTTTTACTCTTTTACGAATTACTTAAATCTTAAGTAATTACATGCTTATTGACACTATTAATTTTTTTCATTTCATGCTTTCGGAATAACACTTGGCGGTAATTTAAATATCAACACATAACAATAAGTTTTAATTGGGTTAAAGCAAATTAAGCGATGACCTCATTCGCTAAAATAAAGGTGCATATTAAAACGAAAATATTTTAATAAATATAAAGTTATTTTGTACTTCTGGTTAAGTGTTAAGGTAACTTCGGTCATTAGGTTCATAAAACCAACATAACATGTAAACAATCAGACATGTGTCTAAGCTTCTGAGAAATGTACAGTCAAAGGGAATCTTTGTGGCTTACGTTTGTACTTGTGAAACAGAAAAGCATGGAAGCTG
Organism: Tachypleus tridentatus; assembly: GCF_004210375.1. Taxonomy (NCBI): domain Eukaryota; kingdom Metazoa; phylum Arthropoda; class Merostomata; order Xiphosura; family Limulidae; genus Tachypleus; species Tachypleus tridentatus. Next base: position 37,558,302 of record NW_027467782.1, read on the forward strand.
TAAGTTTTTATGTTTGTGCATAGCACGTGTAATTGTTTAAATGTCTGTTAAAATTAACTTACTTTCCTTCCAACACTGATAGCATTAAAATATTAATATTCTTAGGTTTTCATATTTAGATAAAAATACATATCTAATTGAACTTTTGTATCATGCATTTATTCAGATTTTTTTTTACTTTATGATATTCTGTATCCTGACACGATAAAAAAAGATTATTTTTTTCAAACTAGATAGGATGGAAACTTTTAATGTAATTATGAATGATGTAGCATTTGTAACAACAAATAAAAACTAGTTTATCATTTATTGTAAGAAAAGAGCGATTTTAGTGTTAATTATTAACAGTAACAAACGAAAGGAAAAGAAATCCGTTCCCTTTGAGTCCTTCATATTTTGTTCCTGTAATCTGCCTTCAGTGACTCTATCGTATAAAAGGGAAAAGGCTTTTATCTATTTCCTTTTAGTGTCACACCCTTTGTTTTCTAGTCTGTCTTCAGTGGTCCTATATGTCTGTGGACTCAAACCGATAACAAAACGGTTTTTGTAATGACAAGAAACCCACTTGTAGTTAAAATGTAAGAAAGTCGAAACGTTGTTCACCGCTTTATTTTGGTAAAAGTGTTAACACCATACCAGCCGTCCTAAAACCGGTTTTCGATACTCATGATGGGCAGAGCATAAGCAAACGGTAGTCCGATCATGTAAAAGTAATATGTTTTGAAACATTTCAATACTCATCCTGCAGAAAATGACGTTAGATAAGTAAATATTTATTTTTTCTTACTGAATACATTCAAAGTAAACTTTTAGATTTTCTTTTATCCTTCCTTGAGGTTAATTATCTTTATAATTAAGCAGAAATCACAAACTCAGAGTTAAAAGTTTCCAGAATCTAAATGTAAATAATAATACATGATATTGTTTATTCTCTAAGTGTTAGGAAATGAGTGTCTTTTCTAATCTAGCAATGTGTGAATTCAATTAAACACACTCTTCATAAAAGATGTAATATTAAAAGTACGTTAGTCCTAACACAACCGTCTTACGACCAATATATTTATTTAAACTCATGTTTTGCTGGCTTAGAAAAAGCGTTCAAAATTAAACTGTCCTGTAGAGATAATATACTAAATATAAAAGTAGATAATTATGCTGTCCTTATAACTGACTTAGAATTAAGTAATTAAAATCTCCAAAGTTGTTGAGATACAACGGGTTAGTTAATCATATTTTTATTAAGTTATTTACAACGTTGTTTAAAAACATTTATATTAATTAGTTCACGAATAAATAATCTTTTCGAAGTGCATCTTTATTGGAAGGTTTTAAGTAATTCGTGTTTACTTTAAAATCTAATAAAAAACACCTAAGTGGGTAAAAAAGGTGTGGCTAAAAATGAATTGAGCGTGCGAATTAAAGATATCAAATCAAATTTGGAGGCCAAACTTGTAGCTACATTTATGCCATTGGTAATAATTTTACAGCTGATATTCATTCATTAGTCAGCTTGGCCGCGTGTTATATTTTATGTATTTTGTTTTACTCACCATCACGCCCAAAGCTGAACGAAAATCGCAGAATGGCCGACTAATGAATGTATATTGGCTGTAAAATTGTTACTAATGTTTATTACAAGTTAATCCGCTATTGGTGACTCATTAGTTACTAACTGTAACATGCACTTGCATGGGACTTGTGGGACAGTTTAGTGTCAACTTGAATTTTGGTCAGTTAACTATTTATTGCATAATAAAAACTTCTAGATAATTATTTGCTATGCTATTATGCATAAACCTACTTAACTGTTCATCTGATAGTTTTTGTACATAGACCATAATAGGGCACATTATTAGATATGGAGCAATGGTAAATTAAAATATTAAAACTAATATAAATAGTTAGTGTTTTTCCCACTGTGTACAGAAATCTTGCATACTGTCCTTATACTAATTTATGTAAGTGTTCAAGAAATGTAACACTTTCCTTTGCCTCAGAGCAAAATATAACCCTGGAATTAATAAAGTTGATAACCATAAACCAAAACTTGTTCTTGTTAATAAAGTACCAAAACAGATGTGGGGAAACTTAGTAAGGGGCTTATAAATAATAGAAAAGCATTAGTATCAAAGTTGAATGTAGCTACCAAATGCTAGGTTTCACAACTTTACAGTGTGATGAAGTTTGCAAGGAAGGGAGTTTAAAGAAGGAAAATCTCAGGTTTCAGACAATATATTTATGATATTGTAAACTTCATAAAATTGAGAATCTTAGGAATCTATAGATTTATTACTCAGTTTTATACACTGAATAACTGTTTTCACATATGCTGAAAACACTGCACAACCAAGGTTTTGCTTCTTGAACACTGTTGGGTGTTCCTTGTAGATTTTTGGCTGGTGATCACGTACTGTTTCATCAAAATCTTCAGTTTCACCAAGACATTGCTACAATAAAAAACGATATCAGGGCAAGTGGAATCCGTCAATGCTTGCTGACTACTGTTGAATACTGCAATGTGATGCACCAGACACTGAATACAAACTTATGCAAACGGCTCGTTTGAAAACACTTTACATAGAAGAGCGAACAACGTTTCGACCTTCTTCGGTCATCGTCAGGTTCACAACCTGACGATGTGACGATGACCGAAGAAGGTCGAAACGTTGTTCGCAATGTTTTGCTCAGCCCAAACTGAATATACTTCTCAATAAGTGGGTTTCTCGTCATCACTGAATACAAACGAATATCAGGAGCAAACCACTTTTAATTATGTTGAACTTAATAGCATATTACAAACATAAATGCAGTTAAATACGTTATTGCCGGTAAACTGTCTATTTCTCAGAGTTCCTACGTGATGTAGCAAAACCAAAACTATATTTGTGCATACCCACCAGGTACCTGCCACAATCAGCAAAAACTTTTCAAAAAGTTGTGCAGTGAAATATAATAGTCTATACCTAACTGTATTCACATATGCTGAAAATTTAATAGTCTCTACCGTTTTTATAGTTATTACAATGGAATAAAAATTAAATTATGGGTAAAAGTTTCAGTTTTTTGCTTACTCTTATCTGAAACAAATGGTTGTAAAAGGTCAAAAGAACTTTTAATATCTCATCATATAAGATATTTTGGAGGAAAATTTGAGGGGATATATTAAGTTTTTCAAAGCTTAATGTTATTTACCTCTTTCAGTTAACAGTTATTCTATTATTTTGACAGGTGGCTTTTTCTCAAGTCCGTTATCTGATTTTAGAGGAAGCTGACAGAATGTTAGACATGTGTTTTGTGCCTGCTGTGATAAAAATGGTGGACGATCCTTCCATGACAGTAAAATCGAAGCATCAGACTCTCATGTTTAGTACTACATTCCCTGAAGAAATACAGCGACTAGCAGCAGAGTTTCTTAAGTCAGATTATTTATTTTTAGCAGTTGGTGTTGTTGGCTCTGCTGATATGGATGTCAAACAGAATTTCTACCAAGTCCAGCAATATGAAAAGAGGCAGAAACTCATAGAAATATTAAACAATTCAGGTATTACGAAATGCTTGTTATTACTCAAATTGCTTTGAATTATTTTTTTAATATTGGAAATTATTGCAGTTTGCTACAAATGCAACAAAGAGGGACATGACTGGTGAAAGTAATGTTAGGTTCAATTGTTTTTTTGTTGTTTTTGAATTTCGCACAGAGCTACTCGAGGGCTATCTGCGCTAGCCGTCCCTAATTTAGCAGTGTAAGACTAGAGGGAAGGCAGCTAGTAATCACCACCCACCTCCAACTCTCAGGATACTCTTTTACCAACGAATAGTGGTATTGACCGTAACATTATAACGACCCCACGGCTGAAAGGGCGAGCACGTTTGATGCGATCGGGATTCGAGCCCGCGACCCTCGGACTACGAGTCGAACGCTTTAACACGTTTGGCCATGCCGGGCCGTTAGGTTCAATAAATCACGTTGTTTGAAGAAGTTTATTTACGTTAACATAATATCTGATAAAACAGATATTAAAAATATGTTATACTGTGTTACTTACTAAATTTTTTTCTGAAAACTTAAAACAAAGATGTTCCAGAATTGTATGTTTGATGTTAAAAAAAAACCTAATTTTAGGGACAAAGAAAAATAACTTTTTTGTTTTATTTTTATATACGTATTACGTATTGTTAGATTTAGTTCGACTGACTTTATGTGTCAGTTAAACAAAGTTCAGCTATTAAAACATCTCAACATTTCCGATAAAAATAGACGTAAAACACTGTAAACATTTTATGTTTTTGGGGTTTTTACAGTAGAAATACAATATATACATAGATTTTATCTAAAATTGTAAACTAAAATAGAATGACTAGAGCTGACAGGAACATTTCATATGTTACGTTGTTTAATTACACATTTTGTTTTATCTAAAATTGTAAACTAAAATAGAATGACTAGAGCTGACAGGAACATTCCATATGTTACGTTGTTTAATTACATATTTTGTTCGACTTGCAAAGCAGAAATTCGCCGAGTAATTTCATTACTAACTGAACTATATAAACAAGAATTATTTAAACACACACAACAGAGAAATATTATGACAGGGGATTCATGGTTTCATAATAGGGTGAATTCGGTTTGTCGGTTGATGGTATTAGCTTCTGCTGGTACATTTGGATTGTGAGTAGCTTCAGTTCGTATTCCGAGCCAGCTGGCTGCTTTCCGGTTTATGATCTAGGCTCGCCAGACGAAAAATCGCAGGCTATTGCATATAGATCTCGTTTTTGATGTCCATTTTCGTTATTTTCCAGAGGGATGAAACACGAAAGAACGACAACATAAAAGTGAAGTCCGGCCTCATTTGTGACAATAATAGTTTTGTGCTTTTGACACTAACAGTGTCTGCCACTTATAATATCGTAAGCTGGTGTTTTCCGTATCCAGAATTGTGCAAGTTCACACATATCTTCTCAATAACACGGACCAATTAAAGCTAGAATTTTTATGTTACGATAGCATGAATTCAGTAAATTAATTTAGAGTATTTGTCTTTCCGTTATGTCACCAAATATTAACACAGTTAACAGACCTTCACACCGTACATGTTGTGATCGTCCGTAAGTTAAAAGTATCTCAACCCTTTTACTCAAACTCTATTATACTGATATATGATGGATTAACTAACACATTGATGGTTAAATGTGGTAAGTACATGTGTCTATATAAAATATGTGTTATTTTTAGAATAATTCATTTATAATAACTTGAGGAAGTACACAAAGAAACAAAACAAAACATGAACAATATGTGAAGTAAACAAGTGTAATAACATAACAACTAAGGCTGACGGTCGGAAACATACCAGAATCTATTAAATGTTTTACATACATATATACTATTGATAAATTATAAATAAAGTTGAACCTCAATGAAAAACAAAATCATTGTTTATTACAACCCTTGTCTTTTCAGAAAGTTCATTTCGCTCAGAACATTAAAGAACATTAAAAAGGCAGTAAGCTAACAGAACTCGTCGTCAACTCTTTGGCTACTCTTGAGTGATCTGTTGATGTATATGACTGTCACACTTAGTGTAGCCACGGCTACAAGAAGAAGTTATGAACATATTTTTTTAAAGTAACGGATGAAAATAATTAGTTTTTGAAACTGATAAAATGGAGGCAGAATACAAAAGAACAAATTACAATAAAGTCAAGACTAAGTAATAATGTGAAGTTAAAGTGTGTGTGTTTTGTTTTAACAAAGTCACATCGGGATATCTGTTTTGTTTTAACAAAGTCACATTGGGATATCTGTTTTGTTTTAACAAAGCCACATTGGGATATCTGTTTTGTTTTAACAAAGTCACATCAGGATATCTGTTTTGTTTTAACAAAGCCACATCGGGATATCTATTTTTTTTTAACAAAGCCACATCAGGATATCTATTTTCTTTTACCAAAGCCACATCGGGATATCTGTTTTGTTTTAACAAAGTCACATCAGGATATCTGTTTTGTTTTAACAAAGACACATCGGGATACCTGTTTTGTTTTAACAAAGTCACATCGGGATATCTGTTTTGTTTTAACAAAGCCACATCAGGATATCTGTTTTCTTTTAACAAAGTCACATTGGGATATCTGTTTTGTTTTAACAAAGCCACATCGGGATATCTGTTTTGTTTTAACAAAGCCACATCGGGATATCTGTTTTCTTTTAACAGAGTCACATCAGGATACCTGTTTTCTTTTAACAAAGCCACATCGGGATATCTGTTTTCTTTTAACAAAGCCACATCGGAATATCTGTTTTCTTTTAACAAAGCCACATCGGGATATCTGTTTTCTTTTAACAGAGTCACATCAGGATACCTGTTTTGTTTTAACAAAGCCACATCGGGATATCTATTAAGCCATCTGAGAGGAATTGAACTCCTGATTTAAGCGTTGTAAATCTAGACTTACCGCTGTACCAGCGAGTGAGGGGCTGAAGTTAAAGTCTCTACTATGTAACTAGATTCTTATATGAAATAAGTTTGGGCACGTTCATGTATTTTATTCAACTGGAATTCAGAAATGATTTTTTGTCTTTTCAAAAGATCAGTAAAGCATAGTATTATATTAACTTTAAAAGTGAACCAGTACCTTGTCGCTATATTTAGACATGTTTACAGCTAAAGCAAAACAAGAACTGTTATTTCTATCTGTAGAAAACCAACAAGAATTTTAAGCAATGTTCACCTATTGTTATACTACTACGAAAGGACAGAAAGTTTAATGTATTTAAGAGAAAATGTCCTACATGGTCGCTGATGAAAAGCAGAATTTTGTTTTGAAATGTTACGATATGTTATAAGATTTATCAAAAAAAATGGCCATCTGAGGATTTTTTGGTTTGTTTGGAATTTCGAGCAATGCTACACGATGCTGGTATGGATGTAAGTCTAAAATAATATAAATAAATAGCCCTAGTGAACATATTGGATGTTAGTGTAAAATATTATATATAAATAGCCTTAGTGAACTCGTTGGATGTAAGTCCAAAATATTATACATAAATAACGTAGTGAATACATTGGATGTAAGTTTAAAATAACATAAATAAATAGCCTTAGTGAACACATTGGATGTAAGTCTAAAATAATATAAATAAATAGCCTTAGTGAACACATTGGATGTAAGTCTAAAATAATATAAATAAATAGCCCTAGTGAACATATTCGATATTAGTGTAAAATATTATATATAAATAGCATTAGTGAACTCATTGGATGTAAGTCCAAAATAATATAAATAAACAGCCTTAGTGAACACATTGGACGTAAAGCTAAAATATTATATATAAATAGCCTCAGTGAACTCGTTGGATGTAAGTCCAAAATATTATATATAAATAACGTAGTGAATACATTGGATGTAAGTTTAAAATATTGTATATAAATAACGTAGTGAATACATTGGATGTAAGTTTAAAATATTGTATATAAATAACGTAGTGAATACATTGGATGTAAGTTTAAAATATTATAAATAAATAACGTAGTGAACACATTGGAAGTAAGTTTAAAATATGATATATAAATAACGTAGTGAATACATTGAATGTATGTTTAAAATATTATAAATAAATAACGTAGTAAATACATTGGATGTAAATTTAAAATCACATATATAAATAATGAAGTCAACATATTGGATGTAAGTGAAAGACGCATAATGGGTGAAAAATTAAGCTTTCTTTCTTTCTTTGTTTGAGATAAAGCTTTCTGCAACCTGTTCACCACGGGTATCAAAATCCGGTTTCTAGCGCTATAAGTCCGTAGACATTCCGCAGTTCCACTGAGGGGTGAAATTCTACGAATATAGCTTTAAAAATAAGAGAACATTACAAACAATCATATAGCATTACAAACCATCATATAACATTACAAACAATTATATAACAATACAAACCATCCCGTTAGTACAGCGGCAAGTCTCCGGATTTATAACGCTAAAGTCAGGGGTTCGATTCCCCTCGGTGGGCTCAGCAGACAGCCTCATGTGGCTTTGTTATAAGAAAACACCCTAAATGTTTGATCTTTTTTAGCTAGAAATTAAAACATTTCAAACTTAAGTTACTTTTAGAGTATAAGTTTATACAAACCTTTCATAAACGAACCAGTTTGTTTATTACCTGTCCTTCTATGACTAGTGGGAAGCTTCATGGTTTATAACCTGCCCTTCTATGACTAGTGGAAAGCTTCATGGTTTATTACCTGTCCTTCTATGACTAGTGGAAAGCTTCATGGTTTATAACCTGCCCTTCTATGACTAGTGGAAAGCTTCATGGTTTATTACCTGTCCTTCTATGACTAGTGGAAAGCTTCATGGTTTATTACCTGTCCTTCTATAACTAGTGGAAAGCTTCATGGTTTATTACCTGTCCTTCTATGACTAGTGGAAAGCTTCATGGTTTATAACCTGCCCTTCTATGACTAGTGGAAAGCTTCATGGTTTATTACCTGTCCTTCTATGACTTGTGGAAAGCTTCATGGTTTATAACCTGTCCTTCTATGACTAGTGGAAAGCTTCATGGTTTATAACCTGTCCTTCTATGACTAGTGGAAAGCTTCATGGTTTATTACCTGTCCTTCTATGACTTGTGGAAAGCTTCATGGTTTATAACCTGTCCTTCTATGACTAGTGGAAAGCTTCATGGTTTATTACCTGTCCTTCTATGACTAGTGGAAAGCTTCATGGTTTATTACCTGTCCTTCTATAACTAGTGGAAAGCTTCATGGTTTATTACCTGTCCTTCTATGACTAGTGGAAAGCTTCATGGTTTATAACCTGCCCTTCTATGACTAGTGGAAAGCTTCATGGTTTATTACCTGTCCTTCTATGACTTGTGGAAAGCTTCATGGTTTATAACCTGTCCTTCTATGACTAGTGGAAAGCTTCATGGTTTATAACCTGTCCTTCTATGACTAGTGGAAAGCTTCATGGTTTATTACCTGTCCTTCTATGACTTGTGGAAAGCTTCATGGTTTATAACCTGTCCTTCTATGACTAGTGGAAAGCTTCATGGTTTACGAAGTTAAATTCGTCGACTGAGCCTTCAGCAGATACTTCAAAAATAATCCGTTGTTTGTCTCTGTGCTAAGTGAAACAAACCTCCAATGTTTATGTAGCCAATGTGTTTTAAAATTGAGACAGTATTTGTTGTTGTTGTTTATCTAGTTGTCTGACAGGATTTGTTGTTGTTGTTTATCTACTTGTCTGGCAGTATTTGTTGTTGTTGTTTATCTAGTTGTCTGACAGGATTTGTTGTTTCTCTAGTTGTTTGACAGTATATATTTCTTGTTGTTGTTTCTCTTGTTCTCTGACAGTATTTGTTGTTATTATTTATCTTGTTGTATATATTTGTTGTTGTTTATCTAGTTGTATATATTTGTTGTTATTATTTATCTCGTTGTGTATATTTGTTGTTATTTATCTAGTTCTATGTATTTGTTGTTGTTTAGCTAGTTGTATATATCTATTGTTGTTGTGCTGAAACCTACAAAGTGAGTTACCTGCTTTCTGTCCAGTGCGGGAAGTTGAAAACTGGATATTGATGTTGCATAGTAATTTTTCAAACTTACCATTGACACACTGAGGGAAAAACTCACTGGTTTCAACGTAAATGATAAAAAATATGTTTCTCTAATGTATTTGTATTTTGATGTAAGATATTGTTCTTTGAATGTATATTTACAACATTCTTGTATATTGACAGCACATCGTAGTTATAAATATTGCTGTTTGTTTTGTAATGTCTGTTTAGACACAGAAAAGTTATACTAAAAACAACACTATAAATGTCCACCAGGGGCGATCCATTTTTTTATCATTCAATTTTGACACTCTACGTTCTCAAATTGGTGAAAACTACCAAAATTCACAGGTGTTACATTTAAGGGTTAGTATAAATTTAAAAAACAACAACAACGTAATTTTACTTGTATAATTATATGCCTTATCAGTTTTCTAAACTCTTTTTCTTCCAACTTAAACGTTTCAAAACGTTTAAGACAAGAAATATTAACTCTGGAGAAAACAAAACCAAAGAATGCAACATAAAGATTTCAACTTTGCAATACAATAATTATTACTTTATTCTATTGAATGCATAACAATCAAATTTGAGCATTTCGTATTACTTTAGTGGCACATCGGATCGTCCATAATTAGGCAACAGTGGAGAAGTAATAGAATCATATAAATAACAACGTGTTGAGCATTTGAGTCACGAGAGATCAGACCAGAAGAACCGAAACTGTGGACGTAGCTTAGTTTGTCTAGCAAGCCAGAATGTTAATACACCGGCTTAATATTCGAATCCCTTCATCATAAAACTACGTCATGACTTTGAAGTGATGACAGTAAGACCGACAATCGAACCCTACTATTCCTTTAAAGTAACCTAAGAGTTGGAGATGTGTGTTGTTGATCAGCTGTCTTCACTCCAGTGTATCTGTTGAGTATTATGGATAACGCAGATAACTCTCGATTTTAATACCTTAAACAAGTAAAAAAATTAAATACAGGCAAAGTTTCAAGTACAGTTAAATAATCTCTCACGTGAGGGGACGCAGACGAACCACAACATTTCTCAGTGAGGGTGGGAATTCTCAAAACTTCCTCTTTATAAACTAAACTCCCGCAAGTTCGTTTACGTTTGCGTTTAACTCTCGATTAACTTCATGCTAATATTTAAACATATAAGAAAGATAATTTTGAAAAATGTAAAATACAAAATTTATGGATGTTAAAAAATAAAGTTCAATGTGTTAATCCTCCATCTTTTCTTTATGACCAGCATCTTTTGGAATTACAAGAGAAAGCTTGTGAATAATAATAATTTCAAGTCGTACCTTGTGATATATGTATAACAGCGTGATATCTCCCTCATGAGCGTATATTTATAATATTGTTTTACCTTTTGCTGTTTCTTCTTCAAACTTTGCTTTGCTCACACTTGTTTCACTTAAGTGGACTGCAAAACGTAAAATACTGAAATCATTTTAATGTAAACTGTAAGTAGAACTCTTAATACTAGAAATATTTATGGATTTTAAAATAAATCTTGATAAAGAATTCTTTAATCCTTAATCCTACCGATCCAGTTGTTATTTTTTGCTCTTTGCACAATAAGAAACGTCCGAAAATAAGCATTTCTTGAACATCAAGAAAATATGTAGAAATTATTGCTCTTTGCACAATGAGAAACGTCCGAAAATGAGCATTTCTTGAACAGCAAGATAAATATGTAGAAATTAGTACAAGATGTGCATAACAGATGGCAGCACGCATGAAAGATAAGCACGTTAAACGTTTGTTGATTAATTTGGAATTAAGCACAAGCTACCAAATGGGTAAGCTGTGCTCTGCCTACCACGGGAATCGAAGCCCAGTTTCTAGCGGTGTGAATCCACAGACATACCGCTATGCTGTTGGGGCACGTTGGTTAATTGTCAAGCCCAAAGCAATGAAGTGGACGAACCGTTTGCAGTTTTTCCTACTCAGGGATTCAGAAACCCAAATTTTACCATTATAAATTGTCAACCCATCGAAGAGTGAAACTCATTTGTTGTATGAAGTCTATAAAAGTTAAGGTATGAACAACACGAGTGTCAAAAAAATTAAATAAGAGAGTAATCGATTTAATAAAAGTTGTATTTTTTTGTCTTAATAAAATGTATTTATTTATTTGTCAAACCTAATACATCCATATAATTCATTAATACTATGATGTACAATAACTTAACGTCTAAATATAATTTGTTTGATAACTATTTTTGACATCTCCGAGATTTGAATTTGTGTCTTACAACAAAGGTGAATAAGAAGACATTCGAGTAGAGCCCGTTCATAAGTTAGTGTTTTAACCTCTGTGAGACTGTAAGAATACAACAACCTTACTTAAACAAATATTCATATCACTAATGAAATAAATAAACCAACATAAGAAATACACGTTTCAGTTGTTTTTTCTGAAACAATGAGAGAAAAATATGTCTAGAAATAATGTATTTTCTGTTGCTAATTGTACACTTATTGTGTTGTGGCTTGTACAACGTGCTTCCAATTTATCTGCTTCTTTAATTTTGTCTATTTAATACTGAGTTAATAGCATCCTTCAAATTGAAGCTCATAAACGGATAATTTATTACGACTTCCATGCACTCATGAAGAATAGAATCTTTATGGAGAAATAAAATAATGTTTCAAGAAACTGTTTGACCTCTAAAACCGGATTATGATCCTATTACGATCAGTATCAAAATCAGTAAAAAAGCTTCATTAAAATAACTTAGTATCTAACAACTAATCTTAGATTCAGTCAAGAAAGGTTTCACTTTGTTCTGTATTCACAACAGAGTGAAACTATCGAGAAATTCACATTTCTGCAACTTGTTGTTGTTGTCATACCAGTTCTAAC
>NW_027467782.1:37571261-37654271 GCF_004210375.1 Tachypleus tridentatus
CAAATTACCAGAGCAGTTCCTAAAAATTAAAGATATAAGTACCTATCAATTAATATACATACAAACATGTACACACTTGTTTAGGCACACTTTCCCAGTTTGAATGATTTAATATTTCTTAACTCTTTTCTGTCTTCAATCTAATAAAACCTTATTTCTTCATCTTCTAACCACACTACAACATTGAAAACTCATTCTCATCTGTGAAATATGTATTTGAAAATATCAATACACTAGTTAATTCCATCCAGAACACAAACAAAATCAATTTAACTTGAGAAATACCAACTAAAATATTATTCAAAACATTGCCAAAAGCAATTTACTACTGTCTTACTAATATTAAAGTATATAACTACAACTACATGAAAGTGTAATTCTGAGAATGAAACAAATTATCAATCACTTTCAACTATAAAACCTGAGTTTGAATACAATATAAAATTCTTATAATATATTTAAACTGCTATAAGTTGCACTAACATTACAGTTAAAAAAAACTATTACTAATATAAATTTCTAAATGTTAAAATGAGACACATCTTAATACAACAAATAGAAATACAATTAGCCACATTGCACAGATGTTTAACTTGCATTTATTTCCACATAAAACAAATATTCTAACAAAATGTATTAAGTAACATTAAATTATCTTATAATAATACTGTTCTGAAACTTTATGTGCACTTCATTTTAAAAGATATAAACAAAAGGCAGGTGGAAATATACTTCAGTCAACATTTTGAAGTAATACATATTAAAAGCTTATCAAAGTGTTAAAAAGGTCTAACATTAATAAGTCATACAACATGGTAAGTTTATTTATTGTTTTGAGTATGGTAAAGTTCAGCCCTAACTCAATTAAACCAAAAAATATACATAAATTACAGTGATAATTTATTTCTTTATAGCAGAAAGGATGTATGCAAAATAAATGATTAACAAATGTCAGGCCTAAGACAAATGGACTTAGAATTTTGGTGTGTGTGATAGGAGTTCTTTTGTATTACTCTAGTATTTAAAGAAGTACTGTTACAATAATTATATTAATTTTATTGCAAATGTTTTGTGGGGCTCTTTTAGCTAAAATTAATGAACACCAATTAACCAGTCATATTTCCTAAGTAACACTCTCTTATATTTTTGTTCTCAGAAGAATAACAAACCTGATTATTCTTTCTGATTCTAAACATGTTTCAATATGTTTCTTGTTGAAAGTTGTAAAGCTGTTTGATATATTTCTGCTCATAAAGGACAATGTAACTCAATATGGGTTTTAGATAAATTTACTAAGTAATGGAACTGTTGCTTCATTATGGGTCTGTATTATATCTGTATCTTAAATATTTCTTGGGAAAGAAAGTAGTTTTTCTAACCTGATCTGGTACAGATTTAATAAAACTTCATTACTCTAACTCAAGTAGGATATAGTAATAACACTGAGGTACAATACAAAGTATACAAAAGGCCAACACTAAAATAAGTATTTAACTTTGAATGAAATACCTGTATTCTTTGAACTTTCTGGGTGAATTATTTTAACATATTTAATTCATTTTATTATCATACTGTACCATTAAAAAATCTATCACAATACTCATTTTGAAACTGGTTGATATTTAAAAATGAATTTAACAGTTTGATAGAAATATAGAGAATAACTTGTAACATGGTATTCTAAGTTAGTTCAGCTTGTGAAATAGATTCTAAAATAATTTAATCAGCCTAAGTGGACTTTTAACATGAAGAGAACTGTCACATTTAATATACCACTGTAGACATCATAGTCTAGAGAATTCTTGTAGGTACATTTAACTTGTTTTAAATATATAATTTTAAAATAACTGGATTGCTTGCTGCATGTTATTTTCAAATTTATCACTAACAAATCACAGACATCTACTGTAGAAGAATCCTAAAACTTTGACGTATGTAGTTTCTGACTATGAGTTGAATGTTAAAATCTTCACAAGTATGCAGTGAAGTTAAAATGGTGATAGAAGCCACATGTTTATTTGCTCTTTGGTTACTCTGTTTCAAAATCTGGAAAGTCTCACCTAAATACTAAAATTCATTAAATTCATATTTATTGTTACTCGTGACATACACAACATGACTAGATAGTGGTGAGGCCCACGATAAACTAATGAAAAAAAATAAATAAGAGGCAGAGAAAAGTTTAGTTGAGGAAATTAGTATAGAAGTAATTAGAAGGGTAGACTTATTTCTTACAATCATAATAACAGAAAAAAAAAAAGATATAAAATAAATAACTTTAGAGCATTAGTAGGAATGAAAGATTTTGATATTATGGTAATAACTGAAATATGGTTAAACAAAGATGATGTGTGACAAAAATTTCCTTCAAATATAGTGTTAAAGACTTTTTAATAATTAAAGTACAAAAGAGATGGAGGAGTTGTCATATGAGGAGTGGCTGAAAACTCTTGTACTGCTTTCTCTTGGAAAAGAATTGGAGGAGGGGTGTGATATGATTGAGGTGTTAAAGATTGTAAAGGGAATTGATAATGTTGATGCATCATCTTTATTCATACTTAACAGTGAGAAAAGTAGGGCAAAAGGAGTTTAGTATAAACACTGGCAGGTTGGTTGATTGGTTGATTTAATGTTTTATGGCACAAAGCAGCCAGGTTATCTGTGCCAAACATCCAGTAAAAAGGTAAAAGTAAATTTAGTAAAATTCATTAAAGGAAATCAAGGTAAAACAAAACAAAGTTAAAAAAACAACAACAAATAGCATTAGACCAATGTTTACATCTAGTCTACAATGTCAAAACTGCAGTGATTCAAAGTTGTAAAGGACTTTCTGTAGCATGACTGTAATAATCATAACTCACTAGGAAGACTAACAGATAAGTACAAAAACCACCATCAGTAAACTGGAGTTAGCCTTTCCAATCCTGGTTTCAAGTTACTTAGTGGATACTGGCAGAGTAGAAGTCACCTTCAGCTAAGATAACTTAAATTTTCTTACAAGATAGTTGGCCTTTGAAGTGGGTTTTCTTTGGATGTTATAGAGCAGAAAATTTAAACAAGTTTAACAGAAAGCTTGATAAGTATATGAATAAGTGTTGGCTTTAAGACTTCTAAAAATTTATTCATTAACATTTATAGTTTAAATTAGAGGATGTAAGAGCCAGGATGGACCAAGAGATCCCACACTCTTCCAAAACGTCATGTATTGTGTCTAGTGCTTCAGACTGCAGTCTAATTCCAGAAGATTTAACATGTTTCTAATGCAACAATAAAACTTGTCGATAATATGGCTTCTTACTCAGCTTTAATGTTAGTATTACATGGTTCACTATGGTACTGAGAGAGACAGTAAGACCATACAACATAGAAGAATATGGTATTGGGAAAACTAACTTCTAAAAAGTTCTATTCTGACATCTAACTTCGTTTTTGTTTTGTTGGTCCCCTTATGATTCTATTTCGGATCAACTGTCCATTTGATTACAAACGTATCTTTATGCTGATGTTTATGCTTTAATGGTCGAGGTTATGTTTATTTCTACATGCATCACACTAGGGCCAACAAAGTACAGCAAAAATATAAATTCTCTTTCTAAGAGTATGAGTAACCTGGTCCTGAATTACATTGTTGAGTTGGCTACATCACTCGGCATATTAAATTTTGTCTTTTGCAAAAAAAAAAAAAAAAAGACATTCTAAACGACCAAGAAAGTTTGGCAACCAGAAAATAAAACATTTAAACTCACCATTTGCACTAAAGGTATCTAAATTGTGATACCCGAAAGCTGTATATTTCCTATTGAAAATCCTTATTTTTCGGTATTAATCAATGAACTATGGTCTATAAAAGACCTTTGCGTTACATAGTGGTTAGATTTTGTATGACGTTATATTTACATATTTTTTAATTATAAATTTATAAATAAGCATTAAATATACATTATGAAAAATAAAATAAATCTTCATTGTTTGGTTGGTTGGTTGGTAGGTACAAAACAACACAACAGGCTATCTGCGTTCTACCTACCACGAGTATCAAAATCCGATTTTGAAAGTTATGAGCCCTCATACTTTCCACTTAGCCACTGAGAAAATAACATTTGAACATCGATTGTGTATTCATATCTAGCAATGTACCATAAATACACTCTTTTGGGAAGAAATGAGTCTTAATGAAGGTTTCTGAAATAAATTAGAGCCATGTTTGTGATTTCAGAAAAATACTAACAAGCAAATGAATAAATTAAAATTTGATATCTTTTGACAAAAAACTGTTTTAAATAACCACGAAATAGATTAGAAGGGAAGTTAGTTTTCAAAAGCTGTAATTTTATTTATGTACAGTTTTATAAATTATTATGGAAAAGTGAGCGAAACATTCATCATCGTCATCTGCCACTCAATTCCTTAAGGAACATAGGGCCGTAATCACTGCGGTTTCCGAAACAAATTTTTTTTTTTTAAGTGAGTAGGTTGTTAGCCCACTGCACCTAGCCGTCCCTAATTTAGGAGTGTAAGACTAGAGGGAAGGCAGCTAGTCATCACCACCCACCGCCAACTATTGGGCTACTCTTGAACCAACGAATAAAGTGGTTGTCAATATTGTCAATCGCTAGCATTACATACACACCTTTTACTTTGTTGATTCTTTCAATCGAGAATCTTCTATTAATTTCGAGAACAGGCAGAACTTGTGAATTAAACAGCCCACAGTAAACGTCATAAGAAAATATAAAATTACACTGGAAGAAGCGAAGGTACAACACTAAATGTGCAATAGTAAATCTGTTACAAAATAAAAACCGATAACTCAAGTGAGATTGAAGGCCTTTTGACGAAGAACAGTCCGGCGTGTTAAGGCGTGCGACTCGTAATCTGAGGGTCGCGGGTTCGCATCCACGTCGCGCCAAACATGCTCGCCCTTTCAGCCGTGGGAGCGTTATAAGTTACGCTCAATCCCACTATTCGTTGGTAAAAGAGTAGCCCAAGAGTTGACTGTGGGTGGTGATGACTAGCTGCCTTCCCTCTAGTCTTACACTGCTAAATTAGGGACGGCTAGCACAGATAGCCCTCGAATAGCTTTGTGCGAAATTCAAAAACAAAAACAAAAACTGAGGAGGAACCGATAAATAAACAGAAACCTCAGAGTCAGAGGATGTTAGTGTTGTGTTAGTTGATGAAGTAATAATAACATGGGGCATCTCAGTTAAAAACACTAGAAGTGAAGATAAGGGCCCCAGTAACAAATAATATGTCAAATACTTTCCCAATGAAATGTGAGTAGAACCTTATATCATGCAGATGCTCAAGTAGTTGCATACAAATCCAAGAATGATGTGAATGAAAGTGGGTAATATTGCCTCTAATAACATAACAAACACTGGATAATATGATACTCTATTTATGAAGTTGTAATTACGTTAAGTAGATTTGTTTCTTTGTTTTGCATTTTGCTCAAAGCTATACGAAAACGATCTACGCTTGCTGTCCCTAATTTAGCAGGGTAAGACAAGAGGAAAAGCAACTCCTGGGATACTCTTTCAAACGAATAGTGGGATTGACCATAATGACACCCTATGAATGAAAGAGTGAACACGTTTAGTTTAACGTGGATTCGCACCCGTGACTGTCAGATTACGAGTCGAGTGCCCTAACCACCTGACAATGCCGGGGCACGTAACGTGGGATAAGTTATATATGTATATAATTACGTAAGATTATATGTTTATCAAATAAATTATACAATTTATTTTAAGAATAAATACTTAATGATTGTTTAGCTTTATTTGTAACATGAGAGTCACAATAAATTAATTTAAAGTAAACATTATGACAAATTTAATTACGAAACTCGATGCAGAGATTATCGAGTGTCGCGTGAAATTTTTTGATGTGTAGAATAGAGAAAACAGACGATTAGGTGTGACAAAGATAAATAGTTTGGTTTTCTGTTTCATGACGCAAAACAACTAGACTATCTGCGCTAAAGATAAATAAATAGTTTTATTGGAATGGTCAAAGTAGAGAAACAGACAAAAATTAGCAGATGAGATGTTACGAAACGGAAATAGGCCAAAGAAAAGTAAAAAGGGAAGTTAATCGTCGTGGAAGGCCTTACGATTAATATAGGCCTAATAATTGATATATTATTGTGAGTATTGTGAAAGGTAGCGAAAATAATTTATTTCGCCAAAGAGAGTACTGGGTATATATTTATATCTAATCTTTTAAAATAAAAATTACAGCATAACTTCCGTTTGACGTATCTTAAAAAAACAAAACAAAGAAACAGCTAAGCCTAAAGTTACCACTAACCTTGTTTGTTTGTTTGGAATTTCGCACAAAGCTACTCGAGGGCTATCTGTGCTAGCCGTCCCTAATTTAGCAGTGTAAGACTAGAGGGAAGGCAGCTAGTCATCACCACCCACCGCCAACTCTTGGGCTACTCTTTTACCAACGAAAAGTGGGATTGACTGTCACATTATACGCCCCCACGGCTGGGAGGGCGAGCATGTTTAGTGCGACGCGGGCGCGAACCCGCGAATTACGAGTCGCACGCCTTACGCGCTTGGCCATACCACTAACCAACGTAAGCTTTATCGAAAGAATCTGATTCTGTTATGGCGAAATAGAAAATAAGAAATTTATTTAATTACAAAAAAATATGATGCGAAATTTAACGTTTACAAAACTTGCAGATTAGAAAAATTGACACCAACCTTCCTAAAAATAAAAGTATACTTCCAGACCAAAAAGCCCCCCAGTGGCTCAGCGGTATGTCTGCGGAATTATAACACTAAAAACTTGGTTTCGTGATGAGCAGAGCATAGCCCATTGTGTAGCTTTGTCCTTAATACAAAACAACCAGACCAAAAATTCAAATATATCACAGAAGAACTTCAAATCAAAAGTTTAAAACAAAGTATAAAGGAAATTCTCTGCAAAAATGAACTGAATCCCTGCAACAAACTTGCAAGTTTAACTTCCTCTAAAGATTAGTATTATCATCATTCATACGTAAAATCACATGCTATAAAGGCTTAACAATCAACTAAAGCAGCCCTGGATTAACCATTACGCAAAATACGCACATGATTAGGGCAACAATGGAAGGGATAACCACAGAGATTTCCCCTTAGTTATAATGCCCTTATCTCTTTCACTACCACACTCAACTTTTGTTGATTTTTTTTTGTAATTGCTCTTATCTACCGTGCTTGATTTTACTCTGCATTGTTAAAAAAGTTTTCATTGGCTCGGTTAGTGACTAAAGTTTCGAGAATCTACCAAACTATGTATCTGAAGTAAGAAGTAATTGATTTGCGAAAGATTACTGTAAAGAGCGGTACAAAATGTTGATAAAACTTCAGGTAAAAGATGATCACATGTTATGATGTCTATCTAACTTTGCAGATGAAATATTTTTCTCAATCATTTCTTCTGCTGTGGCTATTTATAAGAAATTATAGGCAGTGGAACTGTTTTGTTTTATCTTTTACTGCTTTATTCAGTCACATCTACAGAAACAAAAGAGAATAATACCACAGAAATATAAGTCAAACGAAATGGTAACAGATGTGTTCAGAGACGTGGCTAGTTTAATGTTTTTTTTCGGTTTTGTTTTCGTGCCTTATATTGTCTTGTTTGTTTTGGTTTTATTTGCCTTAGAATTGCTTTATAAGTGTGTTTTTCACTGAAGTTTTCTGAGCCGGAAGTTTTTTGGCTTCAAATAGCTTGCTGTTAAAAACCTTTGTTTGTGAGTACATGTTTTGTAATTTATCATACCAAGAAAAATTTTAGAAAGGAATGCTACTGTAGCAATGCTACCGTTCATATATTACATGTAACCTGTAAGAGCATTTGGGCATGTATGTATACCCTTGTAATTATGTAATAATATAAGCAAATCTGAAGCTGAGATTTACTAAGGAGATAAGTACAAGGGTGCCTTCTGGTGATATTTTTTTTATGAGACGAACGAACAATCCGAGACAGAAACACAAATACGACGAAGACAAACTTTCAGGTGTAATTCAACTATTTTGTGACTATAAATTCAGATCACTATGTGTTGTATTACATTTCTGAAAAGCTGGGAAAACAATTGAAAGATCGGAGCAGTCTAAAGGCGATAATTTGATCTTTTAGGTTAAATTACGTAAGACTTCGTTCGACTTGTTCGATAACAAGGTTCTTAACATTGCTATGTTTATACCATACTACTACTAAGTAGTACAGTAATGTGTCATCGTGGTCATACGAAGGTAATGTAAAGAACTGAAAAATCAAGAAAATCAATTTAGGATTGAAAATAGTGCATAAACTGAACAAGTTCATGTGAGCAAGGTTAGTACTAAGTACTAGGCTTAACGTTAGTGGCCTCATTTGCAATGTACAGGGTGACCCGTAAGTCTCTACCCATCCATATATCTGATGTATCTGTGTACTGTCCCTCATTCTCGCTGCATAATATTATGCGACGCCATGTTCTGTGAGACATTTTCAAGTATAAATGGGCTTACATCGGCCATATTTCTCTGAAAAAAGAAACGAATACATAATACATGCGTAATTGAATATAACATAATAACATATGGATGGGTAGGAACTTACGGGCCACCCTGTATCAGCATTAGGCCTAACGTTAATGTTATCTGAGAACTGAGTGACAATAACGTTAGGCCTAAATACTGTAACTAGTTTAGTGTAAGTACACTGGAAACGCTACTGTAGCATGGAATAATGAAGTGGACTATTCCCAGTGTAAGGCTGTCGTTTTGAATTTGCCTTCGCATCCAGGCATGTAAGTAAAGTTTCAGACATATGCCTATTTTGTTGATGCATGGTTTGTTGGCTCATCTAATAGTCCCAGGTCAAATCTGAGCTCAAAAGAAAAGTTGAGGTTACAACTCATTCTTCAGATATTAGGATTAAAGTACTCTAGCCTTTGACATTGCTTCTTGCAATCAGCTACCATAACAACAACCGAAATGAAACTTTTGCAATGACTGAAAATTAATTTTTCTAAAATAGATTGAGGCCAGTCATGAATGGTTTTCAACATATCATAATACAGCAAGTCAATAAATGTATTTATGAATTCATGTTTATGTGCTGATGGACCTGGACCTTAGGATAACTTTCTGACAGTCTTTGTCTAAATGTAGACCTAGAGTTTAGTATGTTTGACTGTCTTACGAATGTTTTTCTTTATAAATTTCAGTGTTTTTCTTATCATTATAATTATATATGATCCGTATTATTTTGTGTTTTTTTTTCTGTATTTTTCAGACTGCAAGATGAAACATGTTCATTTAAGTGGTGCACAAAAGAAAAAACTGGCAAAAGAGAACCAACAAAAGGCTTTGGATTTAGTGGCCAAGACTAGATAGCAGATTAATTTTTCACTGAACTTACACAACAAGATCTTCCACATCAAAACCATGAGAAGTCACTTGTACTGTATCTGACTCTGACATGATTAAATTTGAACCAAGCTTCACACCTACAAGTACCACTTTGTCCACTTGAAGATCAGAACATCATGGTGACGTTGAGGTGTCACAGGCTTGCTCAACTGGAACAGCTTTCACAACTGATCTTACTATGCTTGTAAATTCTCCAGAAATCTCTCGTGTTAATGTTGATGCAAGTTGCTCTATAAGACAGTTTAAAGTTGAAATAATTTCTGAAAATGAAAATTGCTGAACTATGGTAAAATGCTTCAGTCTACAAAAGATGAAGAAACTAAAGCAAAAGATCCAGGGTTGTGGCTCGATTTCTCTGCTGCTGATGTGGCTTATTGGATTGCTTGTGGACCCACTGACTGTTAACACCACAATGGGTCATTTGTTAAATCTTGCTGGATTTTTAGTAGTAGCAAACCAATGAAATACTGTTTGCAAAAACTTTTCTTTGGGGTAAAAACCAATGGTGAGTAACACAAGAGAGAGTGGCTATTGTATTTACTATCGACTCTTTGTCCCTAAATTTTCCTCGTGTTTTGTTGAAATAGAAGGGTTCAGTGACTGGCGAAATACTATTGTAATTGATCATCATGAAAGAAGCACTACTCACCGAGACTCTAGCTAACATACTTAACTTACAGACAAGGTTTAGGCTTGCAACAAGAGTTGGAAAAACAAATTAAAAGAAGAGTGCGATTACTGGGAACATGTCTTGGAGCACGCAATAGTTGTTATTTGTACGTTAGCTGAACGTAGCCTGGCTTTTCACTGAACAGATAAAATTTGGTTCACTGCAGAATGGGAATTTTTTAGAGCTACTTGAGCTCAAAAGTCAGTTTGATCCATTTTTAGCAGGACACATTTATAAATATGGAAATTCTGGAAAAGGAAATCCTTCATACTTGTCCAAAACCGCCTGTGAAGAACACATTGAACCAATGGTTCAGAAGGTCCACACATTCGTTGTTGATAAAGTAACTTCTTCTGGTTATTTTAGCTTGTCAGTTGACTCGACGCCAGATCTATCACATATAGATCAGTTAAGAGTTGTACTCGATACTTAAAAAATGGGCAGCCTATTGAATGCTTTTTAACCTTTCTGGAACTAAAAAGTCATATGACTGATGAAATGGCAAACCCGGTATTGCAGTAATTACGTGAAGTTTGCAAACTTAATTTTACAAAATATAGGGGTCAGTCTTATGACAATGCTGCTAACATGTCTGGGGGTTATAAGGATATGCAGCAAAAGATTTTAGAAGAAAATAAGTTTGCCATATATGTGCCTTGTACAGCCCATTCATTAAATCTAGTAGACCGAAGTTCTTTCTACTGCTGTCAAGTGGCAATTAACTTTTCTCTACAATATATTTGTTCTATACATTTTTTTCAGCCTCAGTTTTTTTGTTTGTTTTGAGTAGCACAAAGCTACTTGAGGGCTATCTGTGCTAGCCGTCCGTAATTTAGCAGTGTAAGACTAGAGGGAAGGCAGCTAGTCATCACCACCCACCGCCAACTCTTGGGCTACTCTTTTACCAACGAAAAGTGGGATTGACCGTCACATTATAACGCCCCCACGGCTGAGAGGGCGAGCATATTTGGCGCGACGCGGGCGCGAACCCGCGATCCTCGGATTACGAGTCGTCGCCTTAACGCGCTAGGCCATGCCGGGCCTTTTCAGCCTCAACCAGCCAGTGGAAAATTTTTAAAGCTTGTACAATCAGGCAGAACGTGCTTCCATATTGATCTCATGTTACTCTCGCTTCGTTGATATTCTCGATAGCACTTCTGATGATGTAATCTTTCCAGAATTTAGTCGAAGATAGTGCAGCTTCTGTAGTTGTAGCCTTTATTGCTTGAGAAAAGTTCGCTTCAAATAATAAGCTTTAAACGTCGCAATGACACCTTAATTCATTAATTGCAGTAGAGATGTTGTATTGGGTGGAAGAAAATGAATTTTGACATTTTCATTAAAGTCACAAAGTCCCGTTGGATGGCTTTAAAGTTCAAGTTGTTTTCTTGTGCAGTAATGTTCAACTGCAGGACAAAATAACTTTTTTAACCAGTCTTCAAACAAAGGTTTTGTGACCCATGCTTTTTTTATTTCATCGCCAAACAACTGAGAGAGTCTTCTTTGCACAGCTGATTAGTGTTCGGGGGATTTCCGCACGATACACAAGCACACAGGTTTTAATTTAAAATCGCCAGATCCATTTCCGCCTAACAAGTGTTAAACGATCTTTCAACGCTTGTAACATGGCCAAGTTTTTTCATTTTCTGATAGGAAAGTTATAGAAGGCATATTTTCCCCAAAATAAACCCGTTTCATATTTGGTTATCTTTGTACCGAACTTTTTAATAATTTCTATAAATTCATTTGGAAATTTTTCAGCAGCATCTTTGTCTACACTTGAACTTTCGCCTGCAATACGAACATTATGGAAACCAGTGTTTGCTTAAAACAAAAGAACCAATCACGGCTTGCCGAAAATATTTCATTAGTTCCCCATTCTCCATCGTTCTCTTTTAAGGCGTTTAAAAGGCTCGTAGCTTTCGTTTGAATTTCCATTTGACTTAAAGGAATTCGTTTCTGATTACAATCTTCTAATCATATTGATAGCAGACGTTCCATATTCACCATTAGAGAGCTCCTTTTCTTTACGATTGTTTTCGAGGCAAAACAGTTGGTAGCCATTCAATACTGTTTTTACTGGTTCTTTCATTGAACAGTCTTACAGATGGTTCATTTATTCCTTTGTTTCGTGCTAGTTAGGTTTCTTTGGCTCGGTATCATCACACATTCTTTTCTCACGCATAATAAAAGGATCTCTGTAAAAAGTGTACACACGTTCTTAACATGAAAAACTGAACTGCCGCTGACAGCAAGTGATGCTCAGATTTATACTGTGCAGTATATAATGTGCATGCGCATTGTATAGGCTTGCAGAAAGACCTAGAATAAGCGAATGACACAAATTCGTAGACATCTTTTCAGAAATATTAATTAAAATGTCAGCCATAAAAAGGGCCCAAAGACTTATACGTATATAAATAAAGCCCCATTATAGTGAACCCCATACTGTTAAGCTGCACTGTGGACCTCCTTTAATATCCAAGAACACACTTCAAAGACGAAGAGAAATACGTAACAAGATATTTATGAAATTGAAGATTTATAGAAATATAAGTCTACGTTTCCAAAACCGAAGTGTCACAGTAACAAAATTACATTTAACAAAGGATTTCATTCATGTACTATCTTGTAATTGAGTTATACGTTAGTTTTGCATGCTATTCTTCTCAGTTTTGGTTGTTTAACTGAGAAATGAACAAGTTAAAAATCTAGAAGCATGGTTTGGTTTGGGTTTTTGGAATTTCGCACAAAGCTACTCGAGGGCTATCTGGCGTTCGACTCGTAATCCGAGGGTCGCGCGTTGGAATCCCGGTCGCACCAAACATGCTCGCCTTTCAGCCGTGGTGGCGTTATAATGTGATGATCAATCCCACTATTCGTTGGTAAAAGAGTAGCCCAAGAGTTGGCTGTGGGAGGTGATGACCAGCTGCCTTCCATCTTGTCTTACACTGCTAAATTAGGGACGACTACCACAAATAGCCTTCGAGTAGCTTTGTGCGAAATTCAAAAAACAAACTATTGAAATCTTATTAGTTTTGAAGAACAAAATATTAATACAGCTAATTGTAGTCATTAATCCCTATATAACACCATGGAATGCAGTATTTGTCACATAAGTTATATATGTGAATATTCTTTAACTGATTTTTTAATTTAAATATTGTTACAATGTTTGTAGGTTTATAACTACTCAATTATAATTTATATGTATCATAAGGCATCTGTTAGCAGTCTTATTATGGTTTATATCATAAATGCCGACTAAGATTTGTATTGTCAGAAGAAATTGCATAGAAAAATTTCGTATAAATTTTATTTGCTTTTACCTAAATTTCAAGTTGAACTCTTAGGCAAGTGTTGTTATTGTTTATTAAATCTAAATTATGCATAACATAAACATGAATATAATTTCTCTGTTCAAGCGTCTTTCACACTACAGAAAACAATAAACTTTGCAATCATTATTGTTAGTAAAACGTTTTTCTACCTCACAATGTTACTTCAGTTCATGACGTCATTCAAACAAGAATACTATTATGCGCATAGTAACACTGATATTTCACTTAGAAACAATACAGAAAGTGACTTACAAAGAGTACAGTGCAGAGAGATTTCAATGGCTAATTACACTCAATTATTTTATATTTTCGCTAGTTTCCTGCTTGTTTCAGGTTTTACATTCGTCTACGAAATTGAACGTGGTTCTACTCTTACATTAATATGTTCAAACCAAGCGAGAGAAGAACCAGTTATTTGGTACTCAAATCTCAAAGAAAAAGTTATTAATAGTGAGAGAACGCAAATAAAATACGGTGGCAAATTAGTGCTAACCCACATCCAATTTGAAGACGCGGGAATTTACACATGCAAAAATCGTGAAGGTGATTACAAACATGATGTCAGAGGTAAATTCATGGTGTTTTTTTTTAGACCATATTTTCATTTATTAAACTGTACTAATTTAACAGAAATAGCATCTAAATTGATATCGTCCATCTTGCTTTTAAATTTCTTTCAGCCATAACCTTTTCGTTTGATATTTCACACACCATGTGTATTGATTTAAAAATTAATTGCCTGCGTATACGTAAGATTACACTATGTAAGAAAATTTTTTACCTTTTCATGTTCCTGGGCAAAAAATGTTATTTTCTGATTGCTTATGCCTAAAGTAAATGGAAAAGGCCTATTGTCTTCAAACTTTGCTCTTGTGACTTGGGAGCGTGTATAACGAAAACATGATGGTAGAATATATTTGAGGGCTGATACGTGAAAGGGATTTATATTACAGTCGCAAATCTCGAAAAAGTATTTCTAAATATTTTTGTATAAATTTAGTATAAATACATGTAAATATTGATTCAGATGCTGTCAGGATCCGGCATGGCCAAGCGTGTTATGGCGTGCGACTCGTAATTTCAGCGTCGCGGGTTCGCATCTCCGTCGCGCCAAACATGCTCACACTTTCAGCCTGGGGGTGTTATAATGTGACGGTCAATCCCACTTTTCGTTGGTAAAAGAGTAGCCCAAGAGTTTGCGGTGGGTGGTGATGACTAGCTGCCTTCCCTCTAGTCTTACACTGCTAAATTAGGGACGGCTAGCGCAGATAGCCCTCGTGTAGTTTTGAGCGTAATTCAAAAACAAACAAACCATCGTAATTTAAAAAAATATAACAAATCTTTGGTTAAAAGGAATTTTAATTAAAACTTCATTTATTAAAACTGGTGTTTTCTTTTAAATTGATTCTATTATTCTTGTGGTTCAGTATTTTCAAATGACTCGCAAATACGTTGTTTTTTCACATTCTTTATGAATAAATTTAAATCCAAGTCGTATAAGTATGTCTTTAGTTTAAGTAGAGTGCATATTTACAGAGAAAAATAGAAACAAAAACTCACAGCTTAAAACGTGTAATATAATCTATTGTACCATTTAATCATTAATTAAAAACTTTACGATTATAGTCTTATAATCGAACTGATAAGCAACCAGTTTTGGACTGACAACAGATAAAATCAGTTAACACTTAACATTAAATAACTATGTTCATGGAGTTATTGTTTTAATGAAATAGTCTCCCGATGGGACAGCGGTAAGTCTATGGATTTACAACGCTAAGATCAGGAGTTCGATTGCCCTCGGTGGACACAGTAAATAGCCCGATGTGGTTTTGTTATAAGAAAAACTATGTGTGCTTGATCATTCGAAAAGCTTTTCATTCTCTACAGTTAATTAGAAAGTTAAGTTCTTGCTTTCTACTCCAAGTAAGCTATCAAATATATTAGACAAAAGTGAAAGAAGATTACCTCATACTTACAGTTTGTGGTCCCTACATATAGTTGTCAGATTTTCATGTATTACACGTGGACTGATATTATTACAGCTATAATAAGTGTATTTCTTTTCAATTTATTCAAACATTTTCAAGGTACCTCTAATTGTAGCTGTAGTAATGTCAGTCCACGTGTAATAAATGAAAATCTGATAACTATGTGTAGGGGCCACAAACTATAAGTGTGAGGTAATCTTTTGCTTAATAGATTTGATAGCTTACTTAGAGTAGAAAGCAAGAACTTAACTTTCTATTTGCGGTCACATACAGCGCTTGTACTAACATAGCTAACTCCGATCTACTGTTTTCCACTGTAAAAGCTAACTACTGTCAATTATTCTGAATTTTGTCTTTGAAAACTAACATCTCAGCTCTTGTTTTGTATATTTTATTTTGTTTTTCTCTATGAATTGATATATTAGTGATACTTACCAATGATCTGAAGACTTTTCTAATCATGGTTTTCAGTTGGTTGATTCAAATAATTCATATTATTCGTTTGTTCACCTTCAATTTGTTTGTTTGTTTTTGAATTTCGCACAAAGCTACTCGAGGGCTATCTGTGCTAGCCGTCCGTAATTTAGCAGTGTAAGACTAGAGGGAAGGCAGCTAGTCATCACCACCCACCGCAAACTCTTGGGCTACTCTTTTACCAACGAAAAGTGGGATTGACCGTCACATTATAACACCCCCAGGCTGAAAGTGTGAGCATGTTTGGCGCGACGCGGGCGCGAACTCGGACCCTCGGATTACGATTCGCGCGCCTTACGCGCTTGGCCATGCCGGGCCCTTTTTTCACCTACAAAGTAAATAATTTCTTTATAGAATTGTCTCTGTTGATCAAACTGTTGTTACTGCACCAGATAGGAATTTTAAAATACTCCCATCTACGTTAATTAAATTGTGTTTTTATCGATTTCGTTCATAAAACGATACGTTATCTTTTATATCATTTAATTGTAATGAAAATTGAACTGTCTTATTTTCATATTATAGTTTTAACAACCTTCGTGTAATTTCCTATTAATACTATCTGCATTACTCTTAGTATTCTCAGAATATTTTGTAAATTATAAAATCTTGAAAATTAAAAGTATCATCTTCAAACTATAATACATCGAACAAGATTTATTAAATTGTATTAATATAGATATAAAAGTGTTTCTTTATATTGGTTTAATGTGTGTTTGCTCTTGTATTACAAGGAATTATTTGGTTTATCGTCTAATGATGTTGGATTCTCTGTTTGGAATTTAAATGTTACCTGTAGTATATTTATTTGAGTTGCAGTGTTAAATTTAAAAACGTGAAATTCTATTTTTTTTGTGTTACATGAATGTTGTTTTGAGTTTCGGGCTTGTTTCTCTGACGTAAAATACGTGGAAGTTGCCATAAAGTATTTTATAAATGACATTAGTATTGTATTTGCTTTATTTTTTTACAAGAATTTAAGTATTTTGTTTATTGTATTTGGGGTTATTGACAGGGTGGGTATCGTGTTGTTGACTGAGGTTTCTCTATATCACCGTTATCTCAAATCTCCTTCCTAGTCGCTTTATAACCTAGAAACATCGAACTATATATGAATTCTGTAATAAAAAGTTTTAAATTACCCATTGTAGAACGTCTGCAAAATTTATTAGCTTCAAGTGGGTTCCTCAGAAATATAAATGCATGAAATAGATTATTACAATAATGTTAAAAGTACTTACAAGGAATTATTACTTTAGAGATAACATGAAATCAGTTTTTCTTAATTTTAATGATAGGAAATGTCGATGTTGGAGTGTGGTATGAATAAGTATTGGTAAACATATCCACATATAATTACTTTAAATGTTACCATCAATACTACACTCTTTGTTCGTCCATATACTGATCCATCTAATCAGGACTCCAGTAATGGGTGATATTGTCCAACTCCAAGGTGCAGATGTTGATATTGACAGCCATAATATACTCTTGGAAGATGTATCACATTCCATTAGTTGATGCTAAAGATGCCCTGAAAAGAGTTATTTCAGGGCAGTGATGAAGACGAATGCGTAATCTTATCGGTACTCCTGTAATAAACATACAGTATTAGTCAGAGGCTGCCACTGATGTTCATAGCAATAATAGTTTATAGGGATTAGTAAGCCATATCAAAACAGTTTTGAATATGCAACCTGTCATATAATGTGACTCAATCTGATATAACATTTCTTAAATGGTGTGATGTAACCGAAAATTGGTAGCTTTTGGGAAAGGTATGTAACAGACCTTTCCAATGTAAATTTTTATATGCCCATATCATGAAAATATATTCAAATGAGAATTTAAATTTTTCGAAACAAAGATATTTATTGTACGTAAGAGCATCGAAGAAATAATTTTGGTTTGCCAGAATAATTCGGAAAAAGACCTACAACAAGTCGTACGAACACAAATGTCAGAGATAAAAACCGCTGAAGTGTCCCAGGCGATGGTACGTAAAAAAATATCTCAGTCTTCTAACCGCTGAGTAATTAGATAGATATGCATGTTATTGTACACACAGACACACCAGTCACCTCACTGATGTAAGAATTATAGATTTCTATGTGATCAGAGACTAGATGGATTATGGTAAACCTGTAGAGAGAAGTGATGAGGCTCCAAAGTTATTTTGATATAATGAACTCAACTTGTGAATGTTGAAGCAAAATCTTTTGTACTCTAAAGATACAAATCATATCTACGAAGTTTTTTGAGAACGTATTTTGAATAAACAATACTATAAATTTACAGTGAAAGGTGTTAGATCGCTATATTATTTATCTTGATAAATCCGCAAAAAATTAAGGATTTGGTTTTATATTAAATTTAAATGAAAAATTTTCTCGGAATGCATTTCATCCAATTTCTGCATTATAAGGATATTATTTGATATTTTGTTGTTTGCAAGACACAATCATACACTGATACATTTTACGAACGTAATATTCCCAAAATAACCTGTATTTTCATAACTGATATTAACATAAACAATAACAACAGTTCAACGTTTAACTGTGACAAATAAGAATTTTGCAAGGGAAACACCAACGGAAATCAAATGTACCTATAGAAAACATAAAAAAAAGATCGTGTGTAATTTCATAAACTTCCAAGTTTGTGTGATTAGTTTCATTAGTTAACTCCATTAGGAAGTACATAAAGAAACAAAAGTCTACTGTTAAGAAACTGTTTTGACACGTTTTATTTTTCTCACGAAAAGTAACATTAATGTTGTTATTTTACAACATTATTTATTTTTAATATTATTGTGAAAAACCTTAAAATTCCAACGGTGACACAAAACGTGCTAATAAAAATATTAACTCTCTGTTGTTTTCTCCAGTGTATGTTCCAGCCGAGAATCTCAACTGTACTCGTGGATACCAAAGAGATGTTAACAGGTGTTGTAAGTATATATGATACTCAATTACTTTAAACTGTTCACATTAAACACAAATAGATGAAAGACTTTTAAAAATATGGAATTTTAGTTCAACACATATGTTTTTTGATACTAAAGACGTTGTTAGAACAATAAAATTAACACTGGGTAAATAAATGTTTAGTTTTGTACTTTTAACGCTTTTAGATCCATGTCCTCCTGGTCACTATGACAATGGATTCCAAACTCACTGCCTGCCGTGTCCAGGAGGGACTTACATGGCATCTTTTGCTGGTGACGCCTGTATACCTTGTCCTGATGACGAAATTACTGATGAAGAAGGAGCTGATAATAAAGATCTTTGTAGAAGTAATGGAACAAAAGGGTTTTAAAGTTTTCTTTTATTGTTTCCTTAACATTTTAAAAATGTTTATTTTTGTTCATGCAGATTGTTATAATACGATACTTCTTCATAACTTTCATGGTTTTTAATGCATTAAAAAACTTTGCTTTTACTTGGAAATCCTACTACTCGTTTTTAAAGATGAGCTCAAACATTTACGACAAATAGTATTGAATAGCTGTCTTACCTCCAGTATATCATTTCAAAATTATGAACGGCTAACGCTGAAAGTCCTCGTTCAGCTATCCGCGAAATTGAAAAACAAACAAATATAACGGTGTCTCAATATCACATCTGTGTGCGTCACATTATTACTAAAAAGACGTAAAGATATTTAACTAAAACAGTGTATGTCCCAAATCTATGTTTAATATGTTTATTTTGTGTGCATAATGTCGTTTTGTAATAAAATACAGTAATTTGTCCAAATACAAAACAAATGTTTTAAAATACGATTATAACAACATTGGATTATCAAAACGTTAGCAGTGTCTCATGAGTACTCAATAAAACTATTAGAAAGAATTGTTACCAAGTAAACGAAAAACTTCATGAGCAGTGACGTACGACGTTCAGTGTTTGTAGTCAAAATGGTATCGTTATTTATCTGGGAAATTTAGAGTAAAGAGAAATTTGTAAAATTACTGTTTTAATAGTGTTGTAAAGACGCAGAAACTACCATTCAGTGGATACGATTCTATAGTAAAATATAATTATGCACCATAATAAGTGAAGCTGTTAATTATAAAACTTAACACAGTAAGTGAATACCCATTAAACAAACTGACTTTATTAAGTAGTCAATGGAAAGACAGTTTGTTTAATTTGTGTTATACATCTTTACAGTTTTAATGAATCTAAGTTGATTTAACTCACTGTGTTATACTGAGTTGTATAATATGTACATTATCGTAAAGAAAATGTCTAGATTTTTCTTGTATAGTGTGATCACGTGTGTTTGGCAGGGAAAGTCAGTAGGTTTCTTGTTGTATTGTCTATTAATGTAAATATGTTGGAAAACCTGACTGATTTTATGTTATATAACTATATAGTTATTGTTATTACATAACTGTACTACTTGTCTACTAGTAAGGAGCTCAAATAATATAACAGGCGTCATTTTTCTTTGCTAATTATCTGTTTAACGTGTAAAGAAAAAATGTATATTTACAGTTGGCAAATTGTAAAGGTTGTTATCAATGTTTAATATGAAAATATATTATAAGTGTAAGAAATTTCATATTTATTTAATTGAAATTTTAATATGTTAATGAAGATTATTGTTGAACTTAAAGAATTATACACATTACTATTATTGTTAACTTACATTTGAAGTTTTATTTTTCTGTTTTACGTGACCGGTGGAGTACGTAAACTGATTTTAAATACGACTCTCTGTCTTAAGATCGAATTGAAGTGGTTTCGAAGGCTACGCTTCACTTGACTTCAAAATCTACAGTTCCAAGATGTGCTTGGCGAACAGCACTCATTTTGATGTGTCTTACTGCTTTGTGGTAAGTTACGACTGTAAGTTTTAACTGTGACGCATTATCCATAGCTTATTTAATTACAATATGTATTTTAATGGACTTGAAACACGTGATTCTTATTTATTTATTTTCTGTAATGATCATGCAGCGTACTTTGTTTTTCTACACCTGGAAATATAAACCTCGGGAAGAACGGAATGTTTTGAAAAACCGTGTCGAACACAAACAGCTTGGTGATGAAAAGATAACCACTGATGAATTGGATATTTTGGAGGCTATGCCACTGATCCCTGAATGTGAGAAGAAGGTCTCTGAAAAGAATGTTAAGAAGACAAAACTAATATACTAAGAAAGAAAAGAGTGACCAAACGAACAACCCTGGAGACGATATATGAAAACGACCTTGAAGAAAGGAATACTTTGGTTCGAAATTCAATTAAGTTCTTATTCATCTTACGTAATAATTAATATTTGATGCAAGTAAATTCACATTTTTACAGTTAAAAAAAAAAGATGCGTTCAGAGAATCTTTAATGTTCAGAGTCGTTTGAATGCGTGCAATTTTTTTTCTCCAAAATAGACTTATACATGTTCGATACCATTGAGGTCTAATAAGTCTATATGCTAGTTAAATTGATGAATCACCTCTTCTTCAATCTTAGTACATGTTGGAAGACAATTACCATCCATTAAACTGAACACAGAGCCAATCATAACAATATATGATTGTGTAAGAAGTTCGCATTACCTTTACTGATGTCCATAGCATTAATAACATATGGAAAACATAAAGATCAGAATGCCCTTTCGTAATTTTTTATTCACATACATACTACCATTACTGATAATAAAAGCGAATTATTTTGTACGTTAGTGGCACCATAATATATCATTTCCGCTCATATTGCTCACTTTATTTCGTTTTTTAACTGTATGTACAATGAAATGACGTCATGTTGGAGCTTTGAACATCTGATTCAGATATTATCAGGTTACACATAATCGGTATATAACGGCAACCTGCTTTAAAGGTGGATTGGGACCTTCTTAGCCAAGTACCAGTGTATTTGT
Organism: Tachypleus tridentatus; assembly: GCF_004210375.1. Taxonomy (NCBI): domain Eukaryota; kingdom Metazoa; phylum Arthropoda; class Merostomata; order Xiphosura; family Limulidae; genus Tachypleus; species Tachypleus tridentatus. The sequence goes on from NW_027467782.1 coordinate 37,593,059, forward strand.
GCCATTTTGTTGCAAGTGGTTCTACTATATCTTGTCAATGACGCTTTGAGACATTTTACAACAGTTTTTTTTCTTATTTTGACTGTCAGCCAACTTTCATTGGTCTGAAAGACATTTAGTGAAATATCCAGTTCTCTTCTTTTGGACTTTACTAAGTTTATTGATTGTTTTAAAATGCTATAAGGTGCGTGATTTATTCCAAAGTTGCAAAAAAATAAGACAGTTTGAAAACTGTTTCTCTCTGTAACATAAGGTAAATAACCAGTCGTTTGAACTTCAGATCACATAACTTTTCATGTTTAATTTATATAACAACAAATTGAGTAGAACACTTAACATTTAATTATAAACGTACTTTCATCTTGTCTAGTTATATAACAATAAATTGAGTAGAACACTTGACATTTAATTATAACCGCACTTTCATCTTGTCTAGTTATATAACAATAAATTGAGTAGAACACTTGACGTTTAATTATAACCGCACTTTCATTTTGTCTAGTTATATAACAATAAATTGAGTGGAACACTTGACATTTAATTGTTACCGTACTTTCATCTTGTCTAGACAATAATATAAACAATCTAGTTATCCTTTGTGAACGTGTAAAATATAAATGGAAAACAGTATTTAAGCTATTGTCTGCTGTATATCATTCTTTATTCACTGCGTGAAACAATGTTTGAAATAGTTTTTCTAGTTTCCAGAAAACATTTATGAGATAACTGAAACCAATTTCATAATTTATAATTTTTATAGAAACATTTATTTGGTTTTATGCATGTTATAGTAAAATTATTGCTCAAATTTTGAGTGTTGCACCACTAAACATAACTATATTCTACATCTTCAGAGAGAAACACCAGCGTCAAAACAAGGAAAAGCTATTAAAGAATATATCCAGCGACCTCTGTTTCCTAGAAATGTGAACAATTACGATGAACTTATTATCGTTAAACCAAATAGTAAACAAGGACATCGAAAAAAAAAGGTTGTTATTCTCATTGAAAATTCTGACAGCCAAGATACGTTTATCATTGGAAAAGTTCGGAAACAAACCTGATTTTTCTTCAAAACTGAGAAATAGAATTAATAAACGAATTTATAAAACAGCCATTGTTAATATGTTCACTCTAGAGTTAAGAGAAATCAAGATGGATTTTACCTCCACACTATACAGTTACACGAATGGGATTGATACTTACAAAATTGCACAAACTTTTTAAATTCAGTATCATTGATATTATTGGGTTATCAGAAACTTACATGGTAATTTAACTATTTACGTTTATGTTCAAGTAAATTAAATATAAACTCTAAAAACTTAGTCTTAACATTTTATCGGAACATTCATAACTATTATTGAAATTTAAGAGACTGTGGCTTTAGTTCAACAATTCACAAGCGTTTTTTCATGTTTTTATCATTTCCTTTTTTGCAGCATTTACTTATTACAATATATAATGTTAAAACTTGTTTATAATATTAAATCAAAAGTAACGAAATGTTTGTATACATATTTTTCGCCCATTTAAATGTAACAGCTATTATACATTAAATGCTCATTTCGGTAATAATTGTGTGTTTGTTTATATTGTTTGTAATATAGCTCTAAGTAAATTTACTGTCATAATATAGTCCAGCAATTCACAGTTGTTACACTGAGATTTACATGCAACATTTTTTTTTACTGAAATGTATGATCTACATGAACTTCTTCAATTTCTACGTTTAATGTGTTTGACATAGTTGATTACTTCGCTTAAGCCACGTATTGGTTCTTCAATTATTACACATTGATAATTTTCTTGTGCTTTGTCTACATGTTGGATTACGTATTAATTATACAACATTTTCAGTAGAATTGTTGTGATATGCCTATGACATATTCTGTTCTTATCTTACAGTTTATATTTATCGTTTTCAAATGGTACTCAGTGATTAACGTGTAACACTGTTAAGATATAATTTACATGCACCATTTTCGGTTATTAAAGTATTATTGACATGTGTCATCTTTCAGAGTGACGTGTAGCTGTTAGAGGTTGCGTCACACTGATTGTTACAGTTTATGCCTGAAATCAATAAACTAAAAGTTGAAATACATTTTACTTTGTGTCTATCAGATGTGCTGGAACTCTAAATAAAGATAGCTTAACTGACTCTCGACCATAGTTAACTAGTTCACGTGTTTCACGTGCATGTATAGCGTGTCCTCTGCATAAGGAACAAGACTCTTTCCATCATCTGATAATGAATGAATGAATGTCGTCGGTGTTTGGGTACATACCCTGGAGGGTCAGGTTCTCTAAGACTTCTTCCTCCAACATCTGATAACATGGAGACATGTTTTGTTTTTTTGAAAAGGACGCCAGTCTTCCATAGGAAGGTCGTGTAAGTTAATAATCAACTAGAATTTTCTTATCATCAAATTCAATACACGTGCTCTGCCTGTAACTTTGTTGTTGCTCTAGTGGCTGGAGTCGAAGATATTTTAATTTCGTGGTTGTTTGATCTTAATTAATTCGTCCTGACAGAAAATGTCGGACAAAAACTTAATACAATTCATCACACGATAAAACGAATATTTTATTAGTTTAAGAAAGAAATGTTAAAACTAAACCGTCCTTTTAAATCCGATGCAGAATATCCACAATCACGAAAACTTCAGATTTCTATTCTCTCATGAACTATATTTTTCTGGAAAACAATTTTCAACTAATAGCAGTACTGATACATAGTGCAGAATAATTCTAATATTTTAACTACCAAAGACTGCCATCATGCTATTAAACATAGGAGGATAGATTCAGAAAATCAGATGCTTCATTATAAAGTGGTTATTTCTAATAATTTTCATATTTGATTAAATATTAATTTCATTATTTTTAAGAGAATTGTCAGGAATAGTGGACAAATCTAATAACTGCAAAAGAGGGAGCTTCTATTTTATTGATCAACTGCCTGATCAGAAAATGTCAGTTGATAAATAATTTTGTTTGAATTTCGCGCTAAGCTATACGAGGGCTATTTCCGCTAGTCGTCCTTAATATAGCAGTTAAAGACCCACCGACGATTGTAGGACTACTATTTTAAAAATAAATAGTGGTATTTAACATGACTTTATAACTTCCCTACCGACGAAAGGGCGAGTATGTGTGACGTCGATTCGACCATGTGACCCTCAGATCATGGAACGAGCGTCCGAACCACCTAGCCAATTAATAAATTATGAAAATTTTGAAAAATGTCGTCCAATTTGATAATACAAAAAATATATTATTATATTTACAATAAAATTAAGTAATCCACTTTCGTAGAAACGTTTATCATTTATACTTAAATAATTAGGTTGCTCCCTTACCATCAGTCAAAACATAATCATATTCAAATAATGACGTATTCCACTTACCTTGAACAAAATTATCTTCCTATTATGCTTCAAAATTTGAATTGTATTTTATTTATTGTATTTTTGACTTGTACAGTTATCAAAATTAAATTCAATAAAGCTTCTTTGTTTTGTATTTCATATGATTATTTTTCTTTTATATTTTATTTTGCACGTCTAGTTATATCAAAGACTATTGACGAAGAATAACGTTAATAAGTTTCAGATATTTCAAGTACTAATTTATTCTAATACTCGAGTTATCATTCAAAAGTATCATCTAAACTATTAAGTACAGGCTATAAATACATCTAGGTATTTATGTACACTATACAATATATTGTAGAAAAATATCATTTTTCATAATGAAAATAACAAATCAAACAAAAAAATCTTAGAAATGAAGTATTCTCCCATTTTATTTTTCTTTACCTTAGGTACATTTTCTCATTTCTCCACAAATGTATAATTCACAGTAGACAAACAAATCAAGGTTCTCGCGCTTTCGTAAAGTACATTTTTTTAGTTGATTAACACAAAATCGGAGTTCGATTATTTAATTTATCGTTTCTTTATTCACTGAGAGAGCACGTCCTGGTGTTAGCGTACCTGGAGGGTTTATTATTCGCATCCCGCTGTTAAAAAATTTCTCTCACACTTTAGGAAAATGGATTCGCTACAAGAGGGACAGTAAAATTCCAATATTTGTAAAACAGTTGACAATGAATACCTTTTTGTAGCTGTCTTTTCTCTAGTTCAAAATACAAAACTGCTGAGCTCACAAAGTACTTGCTCAGCTTTACGCTAAAATTATGAAACAAACAAAAATACCTTCACTTCGTTTTTATGAGCCTAAAAACACACACCTAAGATTATTTATTATACTTTTCGTGATGACACCTTTGTATTTTATGTTTCATCAATCACTTCAAAAAGAAACATTCGAGGTTATTTCACCTGATTTATAAGAGAGCTTCTCTTTTCATTAAGGACATTTTTCATAAACTAAATTATGACGGCGACATAATTTAGGAGTGTCTTTGAGATCTTATGAACATGATAATCCATGTTAAAAACTGTGTCTAACAATCGATTCTGAACATTAAGCTCTAATCTAACTGTAATTAATATACTCACAAACGTAAATAACAATAAATATCTATTTTCCTTAACTTCTTCAGCACCTTTATTTTGTACATTGTGTAAGCAAAGTTAATCGTTTTTTTATCATCTTAATGACGAGAAAAACCACATGTAGATAAAATATATACGCTGCTAGCCAAAATCTTAAGGCCAATGAACATAAATAAAAAATATGCATTTTGCGTTGTTAGACTCAACCACTTATTTGAGTAGAGCTTCGAAAGATGGAAATAAGAAAAGGAAAAAAACACAACATTTTTAGCATTTAATAGGGAAAATGTGAACACTATGAAATAAGCCTAAATACTAGCTGGTCAAATGTTTAAGACCATACCAAAAAGAAGTCCTAAACAGGATAGAAAATGCCCAACAAGAGGTCTCAGTAGTGAATTGCACGGCTGTCATTGCGAATAACTTCAAACATTCGCTTTGGCATGATTGACAGAAACGTTTGCAGAAGGCTGACTGGAATGTTATTCCAAGTGGTGAAGATGACTTTACGAAAATCATGCACTTTTGAAATTGACGTTCATTTCTATAGACTTCCTTTGCCATCCACCCCAAACATTTTCATTGGGGTTCAGTTTGGACGAACACGCTGAATGGTCCAAAAGAAACGCGTTATTCGCCATGAAAAAATCCTTTGTCCTGCGGGTATTGTGGATTTCAACGTTGTCCTGCTGAAAGATCCAGTCATTTTTACACAAGCGAGGGTATTCAGTCAATAATGGTGACTGCCAATATCGCCACCTGCTGTTTGACGCCCTTGTATAACCTGAAGCTCCATTGTTTCATGGAAGAAGAAAGAACCCCAGATCATGATGGAAGCTCCTTCACTGTGTCGTGTAGAAAATGTCTTCGGTGAGATATCCTTGTCGTGCCAATAACGTTTGAAGCCATCTGGACCACCCAGGTTAAATTTTTTCTCATTAGAGAACAAAACATTTGTCCACTTTTCTACGTCCCATGTTTGGTGCTTCTCAGCAAAGTTTAAAAGAGCTGTTTTGTGGTGTGGAAGGAGGCGTGGCCTTTGAACACGTTTACGTTTTCTAAAGCCTTTCTCTTGTAAATGCCGTCTTATTGTTTTTGAGCTGCATTCTGCGTCCGATAGGGCCTTAATCTGGTTCTACGATTGGCTGGTGTTGTCTTGCTGGATAAACCGTCGAATCCCAGTGCTCAACGTAAGCGAAATTTTTTTGGTCGACCACTTGAAATTCTCGTTCCGGTCAAGGTCTTTTAAGATATTTGCAACAGTAGTTTTACTACGTTCAATCACACCAGCAATGGCACGTTGAGAGAGACCTTGCTTTAGCAGCTTGACAGTTCTGCCACTTTCACACTATGTCAAGTTTTCAGCCTTTGCCATATATTTTCCTCAATCTAACACAGGAGATGTCAGTGGGAGATGTTGAGAACGCTAATGCTTGAACACAAATGATTAAATTTCGTTACGTATTTACCTATTAACGCTTCGTTTGAGTATGGTAATAAAGTTGTGTTTTTTATTTTCACTTTTATTATTTTCATCTTTGGAAGCTCTTCTCAAATGAGTGGTTGAGTCTAAAAACAGAACACAAAAAATCACCTTCACACGTTTTCGAACACTTCAAATCAAATAAAAACAATATAACCATAAAAAACACCCAATTACTAAATAAAGAAACCAACATAAACAAACTCAAAATCAAAGCATTACTTATACAGCAACTCAAGCCCAAAATAAACATCAAACATCTAAGCACGCCCTCTACATTCCTTCTCTCAATTACACAACTCTCTTCACACATGTGGTCAGCTATCAGTCACTTACCTCTTCCTTTCTTTGTGAGCTTGACGACGATCGAAGAAGGTCGAAAAGTTGTTCGCTTCTCTTCTTATAAGTTTTCTTAACACATTCAAGCAGTTTTTAAATATATACATTTGTGTATCAGATCTCTGGATTCTATCAGAACATGACGTGTATAAAATTCAACTTGGTACGTATTATTCTTTATCCTTGACGAGTCTCCTCTTTATTACGTTACTTACTTTACGTATTACTGATTCAAATCAGTACAAATATGAATTTGAAAATAGAAGATAAATAAATGTTAATACGTATTAAATTTATGATATTTTGTAACAAGTTTGAAAGAAACAATGTTCTTTTTTAAGATAAATATATTTTAATACAAAAATTATAATTTATGAAAACCGTTATCACTAAAGAGTTATTACAAATGATGGATTATATACAACAGTTTTATAAACTTGTAGACGTTAATAGTGCTACTTCTCGTTTAAGCTATTTAGTTTGATAGGCTGCACATCCTTACAAGCTGAATTTTTCCGCCGAATATATTTAACATTTTCGAAGTAATAATAATGTAAAGTTGATTAACTGAAGTTAAACTGCTTGTAATGTTAAAAATCTATAAATGCTGCTAGCCAAATTGTGTAGTTTTCCGAATAGTTAGGGCTAATCACAGTTCTAATATTGCATTCTGATGGTTAGTGACTAACAACATTCTTCACGTAATACTGTCTCTCGGTTTTTATATGAATCAAGCGCGTCGTTCGAAGTTTCAAGAATGTTCTAGTGCGATTTCGTAAAAGAAATTTTGTGTATTACTCTCAAGAAATTTCTACAAATTTCTGGGAAAGGCTGGTTTAAAGAAAATACAAATACCAATCAAATTAAAGTATTTTTGCTTTTAAATTTCTTCTTTCCCACTATTTTATGATTGGTTATGTTAAAATAGTTTTAAAATATAGATGAAGTTTCTATTTTTGCTACAATTACGACCAAAATAAATAAGATTATAGATGTTTTTTTTAAGAATGACTCCACTAACACAGTTTTATGAACATATAATTTTATGTGTATCTTTTTGTTCCATCTAATACAAAGTTAGTTTTCAGCTACAAGTGAAATGTGGGTGTACTGTTAGAATTCCATTACCATTTGACTTTCCTTCAAGCCTTCTTTTGTTAATCATTTCATCTGTGATTATTAAAAACTTTAGTAACAATTATTTGGTGCTTGTTAAAAACAAAACAGACCTGATTATCCGTTACACAGATATTTGTGTGTTCAACGTGTTTTATATGTTTTTACAGCAGTTTCTTAACTTTATATTTGTGATTAAGATTAGAAAAAAAAGATTGGTACAGTTTTCCATGATGATAATCGCTTCCTGTAGGCGAACTGTTGGTGTGACGTTTAAACTTAACAACATTTACGAGTTTAAAAACACCTGATAGCAACAAATATTTTTAAATCTTCCATATTAAAAAAAGTTGTATCCATCTTAATACAAAAAAACTGTTTTCCTTCCTTGTTATAACCACGGCAGCCTGAGTCACCTAGCAGGAAACATACAGAGCAATGGACTAATAAAATGGACAATTTTGTCAAACAGTTGACATTGATGGTGTCTGTTTGCAATATAACACATTCACACGGCTGAACAGGGCAGATATCAATTGGCATCTAATGGGTTTATCTTTACTCTTTTCGAAAGAGCTGATATCCTACAAAGCTATGTATAGCAAGAGATGTAAGACCTGTGGGCATCAAATAATATTACTGTTTCCGGAGGTGTTCAGATTCGTAGGCTGGAGTCATGTATATATTTGTATGGCTCCTATAATTGTGGTAAACTTTATATCCACAACTCATAAAACCCCCACAGATAAAGTATTTATACATCTTTGAAAAACAGATACGATCCGTCAGACACCTAGAGACTTTTGGAAGAAAACAGTAGCGTATTTTGGAAAGCACTAAATTTTCTATTGAATTTTTTTTAATTTCGCTCAAAACTACTTAATTGTTATCTGCGATAGATGTCCCTAATTTTGCAGTGTAAGACTAGAAGGAAGGCAGCTAGTCATCACCACTCGCCGCCAACTCTTGGGTTACTCTTTTACCAACATTTTACCAAGATTGACCGTCATATTATAACGGTGGTACGGCTGAAAGGTTGAGCATGTTTGGTGTAACCGGGATTCGAACCTCAGATTACAAGTCGAACACCTTATCCCACCTGGCCATGCTGAACCTTGAGTCGAACACCTTAACCCACCTGGCCATGCCGGACCTTTTCTATTGAAAAGACTAATGACTACTTTAAAAATTTAGTGGAGCTGTTACGTTACTTTGTGTTTTCAGCCTTTTACAGGTTTTCTTTCATTTTCTTCAATAGTGTGATTAAGTTTTCTCTTACATATATCGTCTAGTTAAATTTAAATCATTTTTTATCGTTACTGACTTTAATTGTCCTGTGGTCTTTATTTTTATAACTTTAATCACCAAAGTATAAATTTCTATAATTATATCTCTTCTTGCTGTAGTGTACATTCGAATTTTGTCTCTATAATCTCACTGGCAAGGACTCGAATCCACTCTTATCTTTTCACCAAAAAACACTAACATCTGTACAGTTTATCAAAGTACATGTTTTGTCTTTATTGATGGTAAAAACATTGCATATATTCACTTCTTTATTGATGAATTTACTGTTGCTTACTTCTCATCCGACTTGTATTCCTGATGATAAAAAAATAATGGTAATTTAAATTACGATGATTTTCAAAACCAAGTGTAGATGTTTCTCAAGACCGTTAATAGTGTAGTGTCACATATTTTACTGTACACATTATTAACAACACATTGACTATATATAGTTTGATTCGAGTTTTAGCATAAAAGGCAACTGTATTTTTTATCTGCACATTTTGTTTTTCATATTTTAACTGTCTGAAAGAAGGAACGTGCCAGTAGTTACATCGTAAAACTGAGCTTTGTTTGCGTGGAATTTTACCCGTTTAGGTTGTGGTGACCTTCGATTTTGGTTTTTAAACGTTGTAGTTGTTACTGTGTGTTTTCTTTGTTAAGTGGATTATTTTCATTTTTCTATAATCGACATCACGGGAAACAGATGCAGTTTCGGTTTGTTTTGTGTTACACAGTTGCCATGGCAACTGTAGACGAAACGTTAAAATTCTGATGTCTGTCATGCTCCATCTTCTCGCATGCTGTATACCGCAGTATATTTAGAATCTGAGAACGTAGAGAATCAAAGTAATTTTATTTATTAAATAAGTTATTTACACGCGTGCAGAATTAAACATTGAACAGCTCTGTATATATTATGCTTTAATTAAGATAATTTTGAATCTGTGAAGGATTGTTGCGTGTAAGTACAGTGGGATGCCTTGATCCAGAGACCAAAACACTCTTAACTTAAATACCGTTGGTTGATTTTTGTGTAGACTAAGAATAAGGACAAGTTTCATGTGAAGTTGATTTCCCAATAATATCTACAAATAAGGAAAACATAATTTAGATTTTATCATGAGAAAACTGTCTGGATTAGCTTAAAATTAACCGAGAACTTGGAAAAAAATATAATTTGTATTTTGTAAAAGACAGTATTATAAATAATGTACATTCATTTGTTAGTAAGACGATGGTGACTGTTAACTTTATTAATTAATTTAATTAAGATCGAAATATTGGAACAATCAACAGATGTTCATGAAAACACATAACTATGATTAATGTGTTAAATATATTACAAGTAGAAATAAGTAATTCGTCTTAGAGCGAGAATATGAAGTTTATTAATCATACCGACTAATTTGTTTTATATTTATTGTTTTTATAACGTCAAACCTTGGATATTTTTAGAAATAATGAAACCAATTTAGAAGAGGACTTTATTGACTGTGAAGAATTTTGTAGAGTTTGTGTTGTTGTTTTTTTTTTAACATTGTCTGGAGAAGTACTCTGATCTATATATTATGTTTGTAATTAATCGCAAAGCTACAAAATGCGGTATTTGTTCTCAGCACACCATGGATATCAAACCCTGCTCACTATAGTTGTAAATCCCGAATGCATACCGCTGTGTCACAGAGGGGTCTACTCGAGCTACCCAATTTGTATCACTTATTTATTTCATCTTCAACTTAAGTTAAACTTTAAAAAAATTCAAAACCACAAGTGCAGTGGCATGTTGTCAACTGCACATTAGTTCTTTAAGTCATGTGTTGTTTGAATTTCAATTTTTAAAAGAATATTTTAAATTATTAAACATATAAATTTATAAATTACTAAGTAATATTAGCGTGGCAATATGTATTTATAACAACTCACATTTTCCCTCAGTCTGCAATATTAAAAGTAAATACTAAATTGAAATACTGTTTTGATCTTCTGCAATAGTGGTGACGAAAGCCCTTTTAATTGTGAAAACTACTTTCGAATAATAAAACCAGTTATATTATTGTAATGTAGTCTAGTAAGGTGTATCCTTAGGAAAACCGAGCTGAAACCCTTTTACATACTATATAGCTATAGTTATTACATAGCAAAATACTTATGTTATATAACTGAGAGAGATCTTGTGAAACTAACTGTGTCTAGGTGATTAATTTAATTAGTAGAGTGTGTTGTAAAAGCTAGTAAATAGAAGTTAAAGATACCAGCTGGTTTACTTCTGTATTGTTTATAAAGATTTGTATAGGTTGAATTAACTAGTTTCATTCTTGTTTTATACTTTCAAAAGGTGAGTAACGATCTTTTAAAGTAAGTTACTCTGGGATTAAATAAAACTTAATTTACTTAAGTGGAATAAGTCAGATTTTATACTTTATTATCAATATCTAATATAAAAATGCAAGAAATGTCGTACTTATTTAATTAACATTTTTACGATGTTAAATCAAGATATCGTCAGGTTTAAAGAATTACACATTTTTCTGTTATTAATAACTGATATTTTCATTTTCTCTCGGTTTCATGTAATCGATACAGTACGTAAATCGGTTTTAAATACGACTCTCTCTCTTAAGGTTCAACTGAAGTGGTTCTTAAGCGCCATTCCTCTGGGCTTCAAAACCTGAAGCTGTGAGATATCCTTGGTGGATGGTAAAGCTAGCTCTTATTTCGATGTTTTATTGCTCTGTGGAAAGATACATGTTATGTTCCAGTTCTTGATATTTAAAGTATGTGGAACAGGAATTAATCATTTTATCATACAGTTGTGGGAGAGTATCTGACCTCAATACCGACTATCTTTTAATTGAATAGCAGGGTTAGGTGTTCAATTGTATCTCTCCCACATTTCAAAATGTCAAGTATGCTCAATGCTTTTTTTGGGAAGTTCAAATGTCAGTACGTTTAATTAACCTTACGAATGAAACCAAACAAGATTTTCAGTTATAGCTAGCACTACCTACCGACATTCTATATAATGATTAAACATGTTTTTCCTCACAGTAACTATTATTTACTAAATTTTTGTGTGAAGATTTATCAAGTATTTATCGTAAGTGAATAAAATGATAAAAAAATACATTGTTTTAGATTTAATATACAAGAAACTGAAAGAAAAAAACACTTTTTTGTTTCTCATTTTATTGAACAGCAGTGTTATTTATATTACTTACCTTAGTGCTTCAGTAAAGTTTGGCTTGTGTGCCCAAACTGCTGTTAGAAATATCTTCCTTCATGTGAGATACTATAGCCATGTATCTTCTTTCATACGAGATATTATGTTGATACATCTGATTTCAGGCTAAGTATTAATTTAAGACCTTCGACTGTTTATGAGGTACTATTTTGATACATCCGCCTTCATGTGAGATACTATATTTGATGGTGTGAAATAATGAAATATTATGACTGAATACACTTAGCTAAGGAATAGTGGCAATTATTTATTGCTTAAGCATGAGAGTACTGTTAAACTTATATCTGTAGGTAGATTCAGTTTAAATAAATAAAGGCGCAACCCAATATCTCTAACTTATGTAATAACGTGAGAGAAAGACCTCGACAGAGAATAAAGAGAGAAACTTATTTCCTGTTAAAGGAAAAATGTTAGGCTCGGTGTGATTTAATGATTAGGATGTTATATTTTGTATCAGAGGGTCTATGTTGGGATCTGATGACAAACAAGCAAACAATTTATTACACATCACATTTAAGAGCTACGAGTGTATTATTGTGTGTGATTCTTTTTCCTTTTTTTTTAATTTCCCGTAAAAGTACATGGGGACTATCTGTGCTAGTCGTCCCAAATTTAGTAGTATACGACTACAGGGAAGGCAGCTACTCATCACCTCCCACCGCCAACACTTGTGCCAACGAATAGTTGGTCACATATTATAACGCTTCAAGATTGAAAGGGTAAGCGTGTTTGGTGGGACGGGGATTCGAACCCGCGATACTTAGATTACGAGTCGATCGCCTTAACCACCTAGTCAGGCCAGGACCACTTGGGATACCACAATTGATAGTGGAGGAAGCTATATACTGACTGTCTGCCTTCCCTCGTGGAAAGTTTCAGTTTTAAGATAACGTAAATTAAACACTAATTCCTGCAATCTAATCTTTATTGATATATATATTTGACTCTTGAACTACTCTTGTTTGACTGTCACTCTTATAGCATGCCAACACAGCACCAAAGTGCAGGGCATTATTTCGTTTAGTAGTAACTGGACTTAACCAAGAACCCTCAGTCCCATAGTCTGGATTACTGGTAGTTCGCTTAAAGAAGTGAGCAATAGGCCGCAAATGCTTTTACTGTTTAAGCCCGTATTCCTCGCATTCGTGGGTTAAGTTTGTTGTTTTTCTGCATGATTCTCACTGTTTTCGTATGAATGACACACAGGTTGGTTCTTCGAAGAGTCCTACCAAAATGGCCTCACTATCCTGTTGAAAGCTATGACGTGGAGCTCTGGAATCGCAGGTCAGTCTTGAAGTCCTGAGCTATGGGTACTTCACTCCCTAGGTTTTCTTGCATTTTGTTTTATACAGTATTACATCTTCGGTATGAAGGGTCTGTAAGGAAGCGATATAATCCATATCGGGTAGTAAGACCTCACAGATTGATTGGTTTTTAATTTAGCGATGACTATCTGTGTCATCAGTCCCTGACTTTGAAGTGATAGATTAGAGGGAAAACAACTTATCAACACCAAACATCACCAACATTTGGGCTATTCGTAACGAACAAAATGTTAGATTCTCACGTTCTTATGATCATGTTATTATTTAATTTGGGTCTTGTGTTTGAGAAGTGGTACTACTGACCATGCTTCGTTCTTTCAGCTGTATGTGCGTCATAATAGTAACAGTCAATCCCACTTTTCTTTAAGAAAAACTCTTCAGACGGTAAATGGTGTGGACTGATTACCTTACCAATGTTTTTTGGTTCAAAATTACGGTCTGTTAAGCCTAAATCACTGGGTATCTCCGACATGGCAACTTATCGCATTATGCGCATAATATATCAATTAATTGTACAAAGAAATTTATTCAAACTAAGAAGTTTGAAGCTTTGTTGTCTTCTTTATTTTAATAAAAGTTTTAATACCCACACTAGCAGTATTGAAATACATTGTTACATCAAGTAGATTTCTCGTGATCACGAAGTACATTATGTTGAAGACTCGAAAGAAAAAACTTAAATTTACATAACAGTCTGATGGCAGTAGTAGTAGCTTGGCCAAATTGTTGCTTTATGAAGTTTGTAGTGATTAGAGGAGTTGGATATCTAACAACCAAACTCTCATTCGAAATGATGCTTCTTTACTCAAACAGATAATTAAAGTAAAACAATATATAAGTTATGTGGATGTCACTCTACGAACCCAAAACACATTTCAAAGATGAAGAGAAGTATCTATGAGGATATTTATTAAATTAAACATTTATAGAAATATGAAAGAACGTTTCAAAAACTGAAATGTTACAGTAACAAAAAGTACATTAACGAAAGCTGACATTACTTATATTACTAGTTTGTTAAATGATTTATGCTTAAGTTTTGGATGCTTTTGTTCTCGGTTCATTGGTAATTTAACTGAGAAATGGACATGTTAAGATGCTGGGTGCAAAAGTACCTTAACTTCAAATAAAGAGATAGACATGCGTAAAGTCGGAACATGTAGTCGGTTTAGGTTTGAATTTCCGTCACACCAAACATGCTAGCCCTTTCAGAGATGGTGGAGTTATAATGTGACGTGCAATATAACTATTCGTTAGCAAGTTGGTGCTGGGAGGTGATGACGAACTACCTTCCCTCCACTCTTATATTGTTGAAGAAAGGACGGCTATCGCAGGTAGCCCTTGTGTAACTTTACGAAAAACTGAAAACAAAACAAACACATCACGATATACTTATCCAGTGTAACTTTTTTATATAATTTTTTATACTTTTTTATATAATTGTTTAATTATGCTGATGGTATGAGTATCCTAGCCCTCAAAGTATGAGGTGCTAAAGTCTTGGATAAAAAGATTTCTCAATGTTCTATATTGATATTAAGGTTCACACTCATGTAATAACTACAGAGTAAATGTTGAAAATGTAACAATGCAGCGTATGACCGAACAAACAGAATTAGGAAACTAAAATTACTACACGTCTTTTTTATACAGATGTGTATTTTTTTTGTAATAAGGATTTAAAAACGTGAATGACTATGATAACTAATTAATTTTAACCATTATTTTTTATTTTGTAACATAGATTTCTGAGATAAGTACAATTCGATACAGTGGGCATTCAGCGCTCTGCCCTTGGCGAGAATACAGTTGAGAACAGCTCTTTAGGTAATGAAATCCAGCTATTATTACATACTAACATATTAACACTAAATAGTATCAGTAAGATTAAAACACTAATGTGATTAACAGCAATAACAACTTTTTTTATATTAACAAATCGCATCAACTGCTATATACCAATAATAATGAGAGACAAAATATTTCCCAAAACGCCATTTGCATGTCCAGCCTGATACTATATGCAGTTTACGTGATTTTATCATAAAATATATATAGCATGGGTATTAATGCAGAGGTTAGTGAAGCAAAGAAGGTTTTCCGATAATAAAAGAGTTGAAGAACCACTTCAAACGAAGATATCCTTTGCCCTTATTCCTCTCTAAATGATTTTACACTTCTTATGATTTAGTGTCTGAATTGGACTAAATACGACAAAAAAACCGGTAGTTAAAAGGTATTTGAATTAAAACTTTTAATTATAATCTCATTTATAAAACAACACGTGATCGACCATATCATTACAGACGAGGCCTATCGTTATCACTAGAGATCGTAAAGACAACAAGATTCGTAATGTTGTTTATGAATACAGATAACAGTACATAAAGCTATATATATATATATACGAGAAATGGCCCGGCATGGCCAGGTGGGTTAAGGCGTTCGATTCATAATCCGAGGGTCGCGGGTTTGAATCCCCGTCGCACTAAACATGTTTGCCCTTTCAGCCGTGGGGTCGTTATAATATGACGGTCAATTCCACTATTCGTTGGTAAAAGAGTAGCCCAAAAGTTGGCGGTGGGTGGTGATGACTAGCTTCCTTCCCTCTAGTCTTACACTGCTAAATTAGGAACTGCTACCGAGCTGAAAGGGTTAGTATGTTTGGTGCTACATGGATTCGAACCCGCGAATTGCGGGTCGAACGTCTTAACCCACCTGGCCATTCCGGGCCTACTAGCTTCTAATATTCATGATTTGGGATATATATTGTATACAAATTATACAGAGTATTGCATACTTTCGCTGAATACAGTGGTAAGTCTACGGATTTACAACTCAAAAATCAGGGGCTCGATTCCTCTCCGTGTATTCAGCATATAACCCGACGCAGCTTTCCTATAAGAAAAACACACACACACATGAGGTACAGTGAAGAAGTGGTCGACTTATTTGTTTAGAATTAAGCAGAAAGCCACACAATGTGATATCTGTGTTATCCCTACCATGAGTATTGAAACGCGATTAATGATTTACATGTTATAATTTAAGAGTCCCATCTTCAAGTTGTAATACACACAACAATATTTAATAAAAGTTTTAAGTATAGGTATAAAAGTGTTTTACTTTGCATAGGTTTAGAGTGGTTTTACTCTTGTATTAGAAGGAATTATTAGGTTTATTGTTTTATGATGTTGAATTTCCTCTTTGGTAAGTAAATGTTACGAATGATATACTTACCTGAGGTGCAATTTTTTTAAAAAAAGATTTTTCAGAGTTATGGTGTTACTTCCCCGACTTAAAATACATGAGACTTACTATCATGTAATTTATATACGACATTAGTATTGTGTTTGCTTTCTATTTTTTTACCAGAATGAAAGTATTTTGTTGTTAATTCTTTTTTTGGATTAGGGTTATTCACAGGGTGATTATCGCGTTGTTGACTGAGGTTTCTCCCTTTACTAGTTACTTCAAATATCCTTCCCAGTCGCTCTATAACCTAAAAATGTTGAATATTATTTGAATCTCGTAATAAAAAGTTTTAAGTAACTCATTTCAGAATGTTTCCTAAACTAATTATCTTCAAGTGCGTTTCTCAACAAAATAAATGCACGAAATAGACTGCTTACAATTGTGTTAAAAATACTCACAATATAAATCCACGTGAGCAGTATCATTTTTATATAACATTGAGGCTTCATTTCCAAATAATCTAAAGTGAACAATTTATTACTTTCGAAAGAACATGAAATCAGATTCTCATAATTTTTATGGGAGGACTTGTCCATGTGGAAATATGATTGGTAAACATATCTACCTCTAATTCCTATGAATATTACCATAAATCCCACGCATTCTAAAGACAAACCATTGGAACATTTGTACGTCTATACACTGATCCAATTAATCACGACTCCAGTCTTATAAGTGATATCGCCAAATTCAACATGCTAAGTAGATCGATACAATCTTTGAATATGTTTATAGTAACACCAATAGGATACTCTTGGAACATTAATCTTATTTTATTAATTGATACTAAAGATGAGCTGCAAGGGATATTTCAGGGAAATGATGAAGAAGAACTCGTGATATTATTGGTATTGTATCAGTGCCAGGCTGCCTTTGAAATTTAGAGTTATCATACTCTTCAGTTTATAGGAATGAATAAACCACACCAAAACCGTTTTGAATATGCAAACTGGCAACTAATGTGACAATCAATGAGATATGAAGTCGAAGTACAACAGAATTTATCAGAACTTCTTTATGACAGAGCTTAGCATTTCGTAGATATCTTGATGTAACCAAAGATTGCTCGCTTTTGGAAAAGGTATATAATAGGCCTTTGCAATGTAAATGTTTATATGTTCAAATATTAATTTAAATTTTCTAAACAAACTTGGTTCGCTAGAACAATTCGGAAAAAGTTCTGCAACATATCGAAGAAACACAAATGTCAGAGACGCTGAAGCAACGAAAAATATCTGGAAACTAGGTCAACCGGGTATGGATTACTTATTTATTATTTATTTCTGACTTAGTAGTAGTTTAGGTTTTAAAGTCCTTAAAGGAGACCCTTAAGGCAAACCTGGGGCGCTCAGAAACTTTTGTTTCTCTTCAGCCCCACACGCGTATAAGGTAAGATGTGTCGTGAGGAGAAAGGTAGAAAAAACGAATTGAATGATGTATTACAGAAAATAACGATAATATTGGAAAGTTGAGGAGCGGGAGAGCTGGACTGGTACACTTTGGACGGAAATCATCATGACCACGAGCAGGGAGACCAAGCTGCAGCAGGTCACAAATTCTTAAAGGAACCAGTGACATAAGGAGGGACAGAGAAAGGGAGAGAGAGAGAGAGAAAGAAAGAGAATAAAATATGGAGAGAGAGATAGGAAAGAGGATAGTGTGGAGAGTGAGAGGAAGAGAGACAGAAGGTCCTTTCAGAGCTAGGGTGCGGGGATCTATAAATCAAATGGCGAGAAATGTGGGGAAACCGAGTACCCGGAGAAAACCACTTTCACTGGGTGGGCGCGGAAAAACAATACCAACCCAGTGCCCAACCTGGAATGTAAAAACATTAATGACATATAAATGGGTAACACAGCATTGTCTGTTTTATCGGTAATGGTTAGTACTGGTCCCTGTGGTTAGTAGTCCAGTTTAATGGTGAAGTATACTTTGAGGTGTGTCTGCCAGTCGGAATAATTGGCGAGTTTGGGAGTTTCTGTCAGTAGCTTTAGTGTAGTATCGTTTGGTAAGTTTGATGAATCGATCCTGAATTGGTAATAGTTGAGTTAGGAAGTTGAGGTATGTTGCGGTAGTATAGTTGGGGAGGCGGTAAGCGGTTTTAATGGTGCGGTTTTGCAGGTTTTGTAACACTGAGTATTGTCCTTCAGTCATGTTACATGTGGCTGCACTACCATATTCGAAAAGGGGTCTAATGAATGCTTTGTATATTGCGAGAATAATTTTGGGACAACAGCCTTTGTTGGGGCCACTAATACGTTTAAGAGAGAAAATTTTATTACTTGCTCGGGTAGCGATTTTCTGAAAGTGTGGGGTCCAAGATAGGTTGTGAGTCATGGTAAGGCCTAGAAAAGTGATAGACTTTGTGAAGATGATGTTAGTTTTATTGAGGTTAAGTTTAATGTTTTTGAACTTTTTTTCTGAAAAGTTACGTCATTAATATATATATTATAAAGTACTGGGCTGAGTACAGACCCTTGGGGCACGCCTGCATTTAAACTGAATGGGTGTGTGACCGAGGTATTTATCTTAACACTTGCCTTACGAATGGTAAGTGTATGGATGAAACAATATCAGACTTTCATTTGTATCTTATACTCAGCAAGCAACTGATAAATTCCATGTAATTTTGAAAGACTAGACTGTTGCCTGCAGTTGTTTTTAAATATATGCTCTTGATAACTTTAATTAGTTTGTGATTTTTCGAGAAAATCAATTCTATAATTGTAAATTTTTAACCCATTTTCATGCCAAACCACTTTGTAAGTTTATACAGTATGTATTTCATTTGAACTATCAGTTTCTCTTTGAAAGGAAACGTGAATTTGTAAAGACCACTTTTATACATTTTTGTTAATTCTTCAATTTCTAACTTTTATTGTAGGAAGTATTAATTTAATTACATGGGATTTGGAAATCGTCAAAAAAACCAGGGTAATAAATGAATGAGACTTTCTGTTGGCTCATCAAACCGTAACTTTCTTGAATCAATACAAATAGGCTATGGAGGAATTATGGAGTTTATTGGTTAATGATAATAAGAAATATGACACTCACAGTCTGCCTGAAGATGGCGCTGGTTTATTCAAAAATGGCTCCTGTTTAGTAGATTTGATCGATTGTGATCAACGCATGCGTGATAAATAATAACTACCTGAGAAAATGAATTAGTCGCCTATTTAGCTAATGTTTCACTTAGATAAAAAAAGTCTATACTGAACATTTTTAGCAGATAACAACGAAAAAGGTTTAGAAGTTAGTGTTAACCATTGTGAGCTGTAAAGTGCAATGGTAGAGTCATCGTGGATCATTATGAAGTGTAAATACTAGCAATGTATTTCTCAGAGATGAAGTTATTGTTGACTAAGTTGAGGTGTGAATGTCAGTTGATGAAACTGTTACAGATTGTTTGTTTCTTTTTCTTATTCTTACCTTATATTTATTTTTCAATTCATTATTTTCTTCTTTACTTTGGAAATCAGTCACCTTCCCATAACTCCCTGCAGGCAGTGAAGGGTGATATGGATGTGGGACGTTGTGGGCTTCAGCACCCACATCTTGCTCTCCCAATTTCTCTTTTCTATTTCTATATCTATTGCTATTCCTTTATTTTCTTTCTTTATGTGAGACTGGTGGAGGTTAAGACGGTGTATCCCCACCATAGTGTGGGGCCTACTTCTTCAGTTACCTCCAAAATCTAGGGTACATTTTATATCCCACATTATAGCTTGTATCCTGGGATCTTTTCATTTAGTGCAGCGTTTTTTATTTTGTTTGTTATTTTTATAATTTATTTTTGTTTTCGGCTTGTTTTTAGGCTAAAACAAACTAATATAATTAGTCAAAGATTTGGATTTGCTGTTTTCAACGCAATCATTCCTTGTAAGTTTGTTTACTTAACTTTATCAATATTAATTTTCTCCACATTGCACCAAACTAGGGTTACTAGCAAATGATGGGAATCATGCAAAATAAATTGTTAAGGCATTTACAATGCTTTTCATAAAGAAGATATGATTACTAAAATGTTCACATAATTAGGATAAAATATCGTTAACTTTACAAACATAAACATATATTAATAAATTAAAGTGTTTTAACTCATATATGTATTGCCTTTTTTCTGTTTTTCGAGGTGATAAAACTGTCCATAATTCTTTGCTATATTTTCTTTTATTATTTTGTCCCTCTGGTGGGACGGCTTCAATATCACTGACTTTCAACACTAAAATCCAAGGTTCGATTCCCGGTGGTAGATACAACAGATAGCCTAAATTGGCTTTGCTCTAAACATTACCAAGCAAACAAAACTTCCACACAAAGGTAAAAGGTTATTTCTGTCAGAATACCGTAAATAATTTGATGATTTAACGTACACGTCACACTGTCAGTCAAGATCGCCTAAGTAATTTGATTATATAATGTTGAATATCATATCATTCTATTATATTACTGCTACCATGGGCATATTATTCTGAAATAAAGTTATATCTTCTTTTATCTTAGCAATCACATGAGACAGTTCAGGTCTCATAATGCTTTCGATTACATTTCTCTAATATAATTTAGAAATACGAGTAAAACCTTCTTATATTATTTCTTTCATTCGCACCTTGGGAATCTCTTACTAGAATTAATTTGTTCTAAGACGATTTTTAATATAATACACCTATTTCATTGCAATGATAACTTGTGAAACTGCACGGTGAATTTCGAATTGGATAGAAATTAACAAGTAAACCTTTAACATTATGGATTCGTGCCTACTGGTAGTGTGGAAATCTTAAAGGATAACATCTTAAGCCTCATAAATCTGTTCATAATCCAGTGTTGTAACCACATTCTACACTCCATCACCTAACACTATGTATTAACTTTATTCTACGCTCTCTTACCTAGTATTGTGTATTAACTTCATTCTGCACTCTCTTATCTAGTATTGTGTACTGAGTTCATTCTACACCCCCTTACCATACTTCGTTCTATACATCCCTTTACCTAGTATTGTGTATTAACTTCGTTCTATACATCTCTTTACCTAGTACTGTGTATTAACTTTGTTCTATACATCTCTTTACCTAGTACTGCGTATTAACTTTGTTCTATACATCTCTTTACCTAGTACTGCGTATTAACTTCGTTCTATACATCTTTTTACCTAGCATTGTGTATTAACTTCGTTCTATACATCTCTTTACCTAGTATTGTGTATTAACTTCGTTCTTTACATCCCTTTGCCTAGCATTGTGTATTAACTTGTTCTATACATCACTTCGTTCTATACATCACTTCACCTAGTATTGTGTATTAACTTCGTTCTATACATCCCTTTACCTAGTATTGTGTATTAACTTCGTTCTATACATCTTTTTACCTGGTATTGTGCATTTGCTTGCTTGAAACAATACGTTGTAGATATTGGCCAAGAATAATGAAGTCATGATGTGCACATGGTTTTCAAACAATACGTTTTAAAGGTCCTGTTACTTAGGACTTTCATGCTATGTTTTAAACAATATCACAAAGAATCGTGTATTTGTACTACTGAACAGTTCCCGGATGATAACGCGTGAATATGTATAGGTAACATAGCTGAATCACAACATAACTCCCTATACTGTAACTACATTTAACAGAATATTTACAATTCACATTAGATTTCACAACACTTGAACTATAGATATATGGCTATAATTTAGAATAAAATGAAATATATTTTGTGATTGTAATTCTTCCAAATGATGAATCGTCTCTACAAACAAACATCAATGATTTACTGTAACCAATGTAAATATTCAGTTAAGGTCTGCGAACATTTTATCATTTTGTTTCTCTTGCGTGTTACGAGAGGATGTAAACTCAAGGAATATTGTACACTCTGTTTAAACAGTTTCTGTCTACTTATTAGAGATCAATCGATCGATTTAGAGGTTACACGTGGAACAGCGAAATGTCTAAACTGATATACGAGGTTCGATTCTCCTCATACAGCCCAACGTAGTTTTCTCTGAAAAAACAACAACATGAGTTACGGTTGAATGGGTTTTATAACTCTAACTGTAATGAAACATTTTAAATCGAATATTCCACAACTGAAATAAAACGTATATAAAATATATATTCACTAAATCTTGTTTATTGTTATATTTTATCTGTTTCAGAGACATTTCAGAAAGTGTCTTTAACAATTAGTGTTAAATTTCAGAACTAAATCGATTGAGAACGTTGACGAATTAAACTTTACGAGATGTTCAAGATTTGTGCACTCGTACTACTGACTTTTACACCAGTTTTACCATCATGTATTTCATTTCTTCATCATGTGTCACTATACCTGTCTCAAACTTTAAACAATATATTTTATACCAGTTTTATCATCATGTATTTCATTTCTTCATCATGTGCCACTATACCTGTCTCAAACTTTAAACAGTATATTTTATACCAGTTTTATCATCATCAATTTCATTTCTTCATCATGTGCCACAAAATCTGTCTCAAACATTAAACAGTATATTTTATACCAGTTTTATCATCATGTATTTCATTTCTTCATCATGTGCCACTATACCTGTCTCAAACTTTAAACAGTATATTTTATACCAGTTTTATCATCATCAATTTCATTTCTTCATCATGTGCCACAAAATCTGTCTCAAACATTAAACAGTATATTTTATACCAGTTTTATCATCATGTATTTCATTTCTTCATCATGTGTCACTATACCTGTCTCAAACTTTAAACAGTATATTTTTTACCAGTTTTATCATCATGTATTTCATTTCTTCATCATATGCCACTATACCTGTCTCAAACTTTAAACAATATATTTTATACCAGTTTTATCATCATGTATTTCATTTCTTCATCATGTCACTATATCTGTCTCAAACTTTAAACAATATATTTTATACAGTTTTATCATCATGTATTTCATTTCTTCATCATGTGTCACTATATCTGTTCAAACTTTAAACAGTATATTTTTACCAGTTTTATCATCATGTATTTCATTTCTTCATCATGTGTCACTATTCTGTCTCAAACTTTAAACAATATATTTTATCATCATGTATTTCATTTCTTCATCATGTGTCACTATATCTGTCTCAAACTTTAAACAATATATTTTATACCAGTTTTATCATCATGTATTTCATTTCTTCATCATGTGTCACTATATCTGTCTCAAACTTTAAACAATATATTTTATACCAGTTTTATCATCATGTATTTCATTTCTTCATCATGTGTCACTATATCTGTCTCAAACTTTAAACAATATATTTTATACCAGTTTTATCATCATGTATTTCATTTCTTCATCATGTGTCACTATATCTGTCTCAAACTTTAAACAATATATTTTATACCAGTTTTATCATCATGTATTTCATTTCTTCATCATGTGTCACTATATCTTAATGATTATCTTTCCATCCAAACATCTTATATCTGTCAAGGTTTACTGTATCTACTCTTTCTCTGTGTATCGTCTTCAATATTTTTCCGTTAATTTCCATATTCTGTATTTTGAAAAACAGTTTGTTTTTCTGCCTGTAATATCAAATGGTGGCTAACAGTAACAACTTGTTTTTCTAGGCATTAGAAACAAACATATTATTCCTTGTTTCATATATAATCTACATGATTGTCTGTAATGTTATATGATTGTCTGTAATGTTATGTGATTGTCTGTAATGTTACATGATTGTCTGTAATGTTATATGATTGTCTATACTGTTGTATCATTGTCTCTAATGTTATGTTATTGTGTGTAATGTTATATGATTGTCTGTAATGTTATATGGTTGTCTAATGTTATATGATTGTAATGTTATATAATTGTCTGTAATGTTATATGATTGTCTGTAATGTTATATGATTGTCTAATGTTATATGATTGTTTGTAATGGTATATGATTGTCTGTAATGTTATATGATTGTTCGTGATGTTATATGATTGTCTGTAATGTTCTCTTATTTTTAAAGCTATATTCGTAGAATTTCACCCCTCAGTGGAACTGCGGAATGTCTACGGACTTATAGCGCTAGAAACCGGATTTCGATACCCGTGGTGAACAGGTTGCAGAAAGCTTTATCTCAAACAAAGAAAGAAAGCTTAATTTTCCACCCATTATACGTCTTTAACTTACATCCAATATGTTCACAACGTTATTTATATATAATATTTTAAACTTACATCCATATGTTATGTTATTTATTTATATTATCTTAAACTTACATCAATGTATTCACTACGTTATTTATTTATATTATTTTAAACTTACATCCAATGTATTCACTACGTTATTTATTTATAATATTTTAAACTTACATCCAATATGTTCACTAGGGCTATTTATTTATATTATTTTAGACTTACATCCAATGCGTTCACTAAGTCTATTTATTTATATTATTTTAGACTAACATCCAATGTGTTCACTAGGGCTATTTATTGAAATTATTTTAGATTTACATCCAATGTGTTCACTAAGTCTATTTACATATATTACTTTAGACTTACATCCATACCAGTATCGTGTAGCATTGCACGAAATTCCAAACAAACCAAATATCCTTAGATGGCCATTTTTTGATAAAGCCTATAATATATCCTAACATTTCAAAACAAAATTCTGCTTTTCATCAGCGACCATGTTGGACATTTTCTCTTAAATACATTAAACTTTCTATCCTTTCGTAGTAGTATAACAATAGGTGAACATTGCTTAAAATTCTTGTTGGTTTTCTATAGATATAAATAACAGTTCTTGTTTTGCTTTAGCTGTAAACATGTCTAAATATAGCGACAAGGTACTGGTTCACTTTTAAAGTTAATATAATACTATGCTTTACTGATCTTTTGAAAAGACATAAAAATCATTTCTGAATTCCAGTTGAATAAAATACATGAACGTGTCCAAACTTATTTCATATAAACATCAAGTTACATAGTAGAGACTTTAACTTCAGCCCCTCACTCGCTGGTACAGCGGTAAGTCTACGGATTTACAACGCTTAAATCAGGAGTTCAATTCCTCTCAGATGGCTTAATAGATATCCCGATGTGGCTTTGTTAAAAGAAAACAGATATCCTGATGTGGCTTTGTTAAAACAATACAGATATCCTGATGTGACTTTGTTAAAACAAAACAGATATCCTGATGTGACTTTGTTTAAACAAAACAGATATTCCAATGTGACTTTGTTAAAACAAAACAGATATCCCGATGTGACTTTGTTAAAACAAAACACACACACTTTAACTTCACATTATTACTTAGTCTTGACTTTATTGTAATTTGTTCTTTTTGTATTCTGCCTCCATTTTATCAGTTTCAAAAACTAATTATTTTCATACGTTACTTTTTAAAAAAATATGTTCATAACTTCTTCTTGTAGCCGTGGCTACACTAAGTGTGACAGTCATATACATCAACAGATCACTCAAGAGTAGCCAAAGAGTTGACGACGAGTTCTGTTAGCTTACTGCCTTTTTAATGTTCTTTAATGTTCTGAGCGAAATGAACTTTCTGAAAAGACAAGGGTTGTAATAAACAATGATTTTGTTTTTCATTGAGGTTCAACTTTATTTATAATTTATCAATAGTATATATGTATGTAAAACATTTAATAGATTCTGATATGTTTCCCACCGTCAGCCTTAGTTGTTATGTTATTACACTTGTTTACTTCACATATTGTTCATGTTTTGTATTGTTTCTTTGTGTACTTCCTCAAGTTATTATGAATGAATTATTCTAAAAACAACACATATTTTGTATAGACACATGTACTTACCACATTTAACCATCAATGTTAGTTAATCCATCATATATCAGTATAATAGAGTTTGAGTAAAATGGTTGAGATACTTTTTAACTTACGGACGATCACAACATGTACGGTGTGAAGGTCTGTTAACTGTGTTAATATTTGGTGACATAACGGAAAGACAAATACTCTAAATTAATTTACTGAATTCATGCTATCGTAACTTAAAAATTCTAGCTTTTATCGGTCCGTGTTATTGGAGAAGATATGTGTGAACTTGCACAATTCTGGATACGGAAAACACCAGCTTACGATATTATAAGTGGCAGACACTGTTAGGGTGTCAAAAGCACAAAAACTATTATTGTCACAAATGAGGCCGGACTTCCCTTTTATGTTGTCGTTCTTTCGTGTTTCATCCCTCTGGAAAATGACCAAAATGGACATCAAAAACGAGATCTATATGCAATAGCCTGCGATTTTATCGTCTGGCGAGCCTAGATCATAAACCCGGAAAGCAGCTAGTTGGCTCGGAACACGAACTGAAGCTACTCACAATCCAAATGTACCAGCAGAAGCTAATACCATCAACCGACAAACCGAATTCACCCTACTATGAAACCATGAATCCCGTGTCATAATATTTCTCTGTTATGTGTGTTTAAATAATTCTTGTTTATATTGTTCAGTTGGTGATGAAATTACTGCTTTGCAAGTCGAACAAAATGTGTAATTAAACAACGTAACATATGAAATGTTCCTGTCAGCTTTTTCTATTTTAGTTTACAAGTAAAACAAAATGTGTAATTAAACAACGTAACATATGAAATGTTCCTGTCAGCTCTAGTCATTCTATTTTAGTTTACAATTTTAGATAAAACAAAATGTGTAATTAAACAACGTAACATATGAAATGTTCCTGTCAGCTCTAGTCATTCTATTTTAGTTCACAATTTTAGATAAAATCTATGTATATATTGTATTTCTACTGTAAAAACCCCAAAAACATAAAATGCTTACAGTGTTTTACGTCTATTTTTATCGGAAATGTTGAGTTGTTTTAATAGCTGAACTTAGTTTAACTGACACATAAGGTCAGTCGAACTAAATCTAAGAATACGTGATACGTATATAAAAATAAAACAGCTAGTCATCACCAAAAAGTTGGGATTGACCGTCACATTATAATGCTCCCACGGCTTTTCTTTGTCCCTAAAATTAGGTTTTTTTCAACATCAAACATACAATTCTGGAACATCTTTTCTTTGTTTTAAGTTTTCAGTTTTAAAAAACTTAGTGAGTAACACAGTATAACATATTTTTAATATCTGTTTTATCAGATATTATGTTAACGTAAATAAAATTCTTCAAACAACCGTGATTTATTGAACCTAACGGCCCGGCATGGCCAAACGTGTTAAAGCGTTCGACTCGTAATCCGAGTGTCGCGGGCTCGAATCCCGGTCGCACCAAACGTGCTCGTCTTTCAGCCGTGGGGTCGTTATACTGTTATGGTCAATACCACTATTCGTTGGTAAAAGAGTAGCCTAAAAGTTGGAGGTGGGTGGTGATTACTAGCTGCCTTCCCTCTAGTCTTACACTGGTAAATTAGGGACGGCTGGCGCAGATAGCCCTCGAGTAGCTTTTTGCGAAATTTAAAAACAACAAAAAAACAATTGAACCTAACATTACCTTCACCAGTCTTTAGAAGAATTCTGTAACTTCTGAGTCATTAAACTTGAAAGCAAGTCGAAAAACTGTTGATCAAACAACAACTTGAAGCATTGTTTACTTTAGAATTAAATCTGGTCTCATAACATTTTGAAAAGTCGATAATGTTGTATAGTTACTGTGAGATAGCAGATTGTAGTTTTATTTTGTGACGTTTCGGTTACCATTAAGTTTGTACATGAATTTTTAAATATGTTAAAGTGCTAACTCACTTTCTCGATACAGCACGTTAATTTTGAGTTTTCATGTATTATGAAACCGAGAGAAGTTTCTCCTAGCGGTGACGTACAGATATTAATGTTGTGAAATATTATGTAGATTTATTATAATAACTAATCACATGAGATGTAATCTCGTGGTCTAATCAGCAAATAAAGATGGCTAAACGAGTTAGTTAAAAATAATTATTGCTAAATATTGTTACTGACATAAGAAATGGTTCATTTTTGAAGCATTATGTTATTCTCTGGTTCTTTCTTTTTTTGTTTGATATTTGTTGATATTCATCTAAGTGACATTTATTTTGTATTATTTATTAATATATATATATACCTAGTCCTAACCAGATAATGGCTTACTAACTGTTGTTTTGTACACAATAAAACTCGGATGCTAGTTGTTTTGGTTATCTGTTGTTATTTTACACTTCTTGAGCGGCGTTTTGATTAATTACACTTTGAATTGATTCTATGGCTAAATTGTTACGAGAAAGATGGGTTTTAACAGAAGATGGTAAATAATTAAACTCACACACCCAATGAATAGATAGGAACTAGAGCACGTGACTGAGTCTACCAATGATAGGTAAGAACTAGAGCACGTGAGTGAGTCTACCAATGATAGATTGGAATCGCACAACAAAATGAAAGTGCTTAAAGCTAGTTCTTTACTATCACACCTGGACAACATAGACTTCACCTGACATATCGATGAATGAACCAACATTTATAAAAGTAATCAATTTAAAAAAAACAACAACATTTTACTGTTTAAACTTGTGTTGAATCTGTCTTTGTTTCACGTGGCTTGACGTCATTGACGCGTGAACTGCTCTACAACCTTCAATAACGAGGAAATAGACGGTGAAACTTCGACATTCCAAATCTTATTATGTCGTGACTGACTTTAACATCTTGTATGTATGACTGGATATTTTTGTCCTTCTTGGTAACCCTGCAGGTTCCACGTAAGTAAACTTTTTTTACTCTTTTTACGAATTACTTAAATCTTAAGTAATTACATGCTTATTAACACTATTAATTTTTTTCATTTTATGCTTTCGGAATAACACTTGGCGGTAATTTAAATATCAACACTTAACAATAAGTTTTTAATTGGGTTAAAGCAAATTAAGCGATGACGTCATTCGCTAAAATAAAGGTGCATATTAAAACGTAAATATTTTTAATAAATATAAAGTTATTTTGTACTTCTGGTACAAAAGGTAACTTCGGTCATTAGGTTCATAAAACCAACATAACATGTAAACAATCAGGCATGTGTCTAAGCTTCTGAGAAATGTACAGTCAAAGGGAATCTTTGTGGCTAACGTTTGTACTTGTGAAACAGAAAAGCATGGAAGCTGTAAGTTCTGTATGTTTGTGCATAGCACGTGTAATTGTTTAAATGTCTGTTAAAATTAACTTACTTTCCTTCCAACACTGATAGCATTAAAATATTAATATTCTTAGGTTTTCATATTTAGATAAAAATACATATCTAACTGAACTTTTGTATTATGCATTTATTCGGATTTTTTTCACTTTATGATATTCTGTATCCTGACACGATAAAAAAGATTATTTTTTTTCAAACTAGATAGGTTGGAAACTTTTAATGTAATTATGAATGATGTAGCATTTGTAACAACAAATAAAAACTAGTTTATCATTTATTGTAAGAAAAAAGAACGATTTTTAGTGTTAATTATTAACAGTAACAAACGAAAGGAAAAGAAATCCGTTCCCTTTGAGTCCTTCATATTTTGTTCCTGTAATCTGCCTTCAATAACCCTATCGTATAAAAGGGATAAGGCTTTTATCCATTCCCTTTTTGTGTCTCACTCTTTGCTTTTCCAGTCTGTCTTCAGTAGTCCTATATGTCTGTGGACTCAAACTGATAATAAAACGGTTTCGTAATGACAAGAAACCCACTTGTAGTTATTATTTTGTTTGTTTTTGGAATTTCGCACAAAGCTACTCGAGGGCTATCTGTGCTAGCCGTCCCTAATTTAGCAGTGTAAGACTAGAGGGAAGGCAGCTAGTCATCACTACCCACCGCCAACTCTTGGTCTACTCTTTTACCAACGAATAATAGCATTGACCGTCACATTATAACGCCCCCCACGGCTGAAAGGGCGAGCGTGTTTGGCGCGATGGGGATGCGAACCCGCGACCCTCAGATTACGAGTCGCACGCCTTAACACGCTTGGCCATGCCGGGCCAACACTTGTAGTTAAAATGTAAGAAAGTCGAAACGTTGTTCACCGCCTTATTTTGGTAAAAGTGTTAATACCATACCAGCCGTTCTGAATCCGGTTTTCGATACCCGTGATGGGCAGATCATAAGCAAACAGTAGTCTTATCGTGTAAAAGTAATATGTTGTGAAACATTTTCAGTACACATCCTAAAGAAAATGACGTTAGATAGGTAAATATTTGTTTTTCTTGCTGAATACATTCAAAGTAAACTTTTGGATTTTCTTTTATCCTTCCTTGAGGTTAATTAAGCAGAAATCACAAACTCAGAGTTAAAAGTTTTTAGAATCTAAATGTAAATAATAATACATGATATTGTTTATTCTCTAAGTGTTAGGATGTAAGTGTCTTTTCTAATCTAGCAATGTGTGAATTCAATTAAACACACTCTTCATAAAAGATGTAATATTAAAAGTACGTTAGGCCTAACACAACCGTCTTACGACCAATATATTTAATTAAACTCATGTTTTGCTGGATTAGAAAAAGCGTTCAAAATTAAACTGTCCTGTATAGATAATATAATAAATATAAAAGTAGATAATTATGCTGTCCTTATAACTGACTTAGAATTAAATAATTAAAATCTCCAAAGTTGTAGAGATTCAACGAGGTTAGTTAATCATATTTCTTGATTAAATTATCTACAACGTTGTTTTAAAACATTTATATTAATTAGTCCACGAATAAATAATCTTTTCAAAGTGTATCTTTATTCAAAGGTATTAAGTAATTCGTGTTTACTTTAAAATCTAATAAAAAACACCTTAAGAGGGAAAAAAGGTGTGGCTAAAAATGGATTGAGCGTGCGAATTGGAATGGTTACTGCAGATAGCCATCGTGTAGTTTTGTTCGAAATTCAAACAAACTAACTGTCAAATCAACAATGGTAATGTTGTGATGGACTTGATCTTGTGTATTCAATGGAATCTCACTCTTCTTATGGAATAAAACACTTTAATTGTTTTCACAACTACTTTCACCACCCACACTATTACATCACCTCCAGAAACTTTCGCCATTAAAGTAACTCAACACATAGAGGCCAATCGTCTCGAGTGATTTTCACTCTCACTTGAATTCGAATTTTTGTCAATAGAGAAAAGAGTGAAATACTATCCATCAAACCATAATTTAGAGTCGGGTTCTTTCTGTCCAATAAGAAAAATGATAAAACACATCCCACTAAATGGCAACTTCCAATCATTCATTGTACAATAATGAAAGGGGTGTAACACTACACATCAAAGCGCAATAATCAGTTATTGAGTGTCTAATATTGAAATGGGTGTAACACCACACATCAAACCACAGCATCCAGTTATTTACCAGTAGTGAAAATGGTGTAACACTATACATTAAACTACAACCACCAATCATTTATTGTCCAAGTGTAAAAAATATAAAAAGCTAAACATATAAACTACAACTACCAATCATTCACAGTACAATAGTGAAAAAAGGTGCAATACTAAACATCCAACCACAACATCCAATCACTTATTGTACAATAAATAAAGCCCCCGCTAGAACAGCGGTAAGTCTACAGATTTACAACGCTAAAATCAGGGGTTCGATACCCCTCGATGGGCTCAGCAGATAGCCCAATGGGGCTTTGCTATAAGAAAAAATACACACACAAACACATCCAATAAATCAAAGGATGAAACCCCACACATCAAACTACAATCTCCAATCTATCACTGTACAATAAACAAAATGGTGTAACACTAAAACACCCAACCACAACTTCCAATCATTTATTGTCCAATAAATAAAAGGATGAACTGCTGTATATCAAACCACAACCTCCAGTCACTTACTGTCCAACGAATAAAAAAGGTGAACTACTATACATCAAACCAGACCAAGTTATTCATTGCCCTCAGTTTGAGTTGCTCTCTTCTATGCTAACGAACATTTTCTTATTTGGATCTACTATAAATGCATTTCAAGCTGCCTTGATGTTGTCAACTTCTATTTTGTTTTCATTGTTTAAAACATTTGACTTAATGAAGTTGGACTTAAGCTGACGTCTCATACGCTGCAGAGATCTCTTTAGTAGTTTTCCATTGTCCAACCACAGGTAAACATATTTTTTACTGGAGTCATTCATATGTCCTTTTTTAGTCATCTTGTAAGTCAGTGGTACGTATAAGGATCACAATTCTAAAATTCTCCACAGCGGACAGGGTTGCAGGTATCAAGAAAGAACAAACAAACCAAAGTTTCCTTTTTTATGACCGCTCTAGACATTTTCATGACGAACGTCTATGAACAACCTTTCATAGTCATTCCTCTTAAAAAGGATGACCTTTAATATGACCCTTTGTATTTCGGAAATAATTTGTCATTACAGACTAAACAATACATGACAACACCTCTATATTTTCATCGCTCAAAAGATTCCCTGCCATATTGCGTAATCAATCTATTTTATATATTATAAAAAGGTTTCTAAGTGTATCACATGGCCTAGAGTCCTAAGTTGGTTATTTCTGGGTTATATTCTGGATGTTACTGACGGTTAAGTCTTCAAGACCTTGTGTATTATTAGAAATTATAAACCACTTAATGATACATGGTTGTTCTGCACCTGAAGTTAACTCTAAATTAGTCCATAATCTTCGAAACCACAACGTTCAGCCACATAACGTCGTGTGTACGGTCATTATGTCTTTCTATAGATAATGAACTCCACATTAAATTTTAAAATTTACAAAAATAATTAATGTTAATACATTTCTGAGTTACTATCATCTCCTCTTTCTATATATAACAATCTCTTTATCTTATTGTGTAATTTTTTATTAGTTCAAAAAGGTTGAGGTGCAAGTTTTTTCCTGTTACATTGACTTTTAAAAAACAATGATTCCACAATAACTGTTTGGTAGATCACAATGTCTGCCGTAATTATCATTATTATTACTGCTCTGTCGTTCTTGTTGTTTTTGAATTAAACACAAAGCTACACAAATGAGCATTCTGTGCTCTGCCCACCACAGGTATCGAAACCCGGTTTTTAGCGTTGTAAGTTCGCAGACATACCGCTGAGTCACTACAGACTTACCGTTGAGCCACTGTGTCCTTTATTGGTGTTGTTAATAATTTACCACTGGGTAAGGAACACTATGAACATTAAATTTCAGAATATTTGAAAATTATTTGTGTTAAATGTACGAAATATTTCAATACTATATACACTACTGCTGGTTAGAAATAATCACAGAGAACGTACGGCAGTTTTATAAAACATTCCTGTCATAAAAAGTTTGAAATAGCTGTAAAATACACGAACGTTGTGCTGGAGAAATAGTTTAAAAAGTGTCATTAAATAAATAAGAATAATCGAGCAGCAAGAACGTTTCTTTTTTTCAAGTGTTAGTTTTGATTTTGTATTAAAGAAAGGTATAAATGGACCAAATATGTTTTCAAACTTCACATATTAATCATATTCGCCTTTGAAGCCATTTGGAAGCCACGGGAGAAAGCTATTTTGTTTTGATGCAGATTTAACAATGAAATACGGATTTCGATGAAGTAACCTTTTCTTAATCCTAAAAATTACCAAAATACCCTTTATTTTAGATTATTTAATGACTGATTTTCTTCCATCACCACACTTCACTCAACCCCACCCCATCCCAAATCTCTACCACCACCACACTTCACTCAATCCACCCCATCCCAAATCTCTTCCACCACCACACTTCACTCAACCCCACCCCACCCCATCCCGAAAAAAAAAAAGAAACCAGGAGAATTATTGAAAGGAAATAATAAATATTTTACAACGACAGCAACGCTGAAATCAAGGGTTCGATTCCCCTCGGTGGGGTCAGCAGATAGCCTGATGTGACTTTGCTATAAGAAAACACACACACACACATACAAAGATTTATTTTTATTATTCAGAAGGCCTTGTGAAAACAATAATACTTAAGTTTACGATGTTTAAATGGATAATATTAAACCAAGTAGCCCAATAATTCCGTAAGCTAAACAAAAACGTTTAAATGTATGAAGATTTTAAACGAAATATGAAAAATCATTTTTCATTAAAGGGGATAAATTGTACTCATTATTAGGTTTAATTCTTTCACTGAAATTTTAAATTTATTATTATCATATTTAAGTTATTTCTTCGAATAAACGGTACTGTTAGGCTTAGAGTTCCATAGCTAGAGTTTACATGATGCATCAGTCCCTAAAAGGCCTGGAATGGCCAAGCGCGTTAAGTCGTGCGCTTTGTAATCTGAGGGTCCCGGGTTCGCGCCAAACATGCTCGCCCTCCCAGCCGCGGGGCCTTATAATGTGACGGTCAATCGCACTATTCGTTGGTACAAGAGTAGCCCAAGAGTTGGCGGTGGGTAGTGATGACTAGCTGCCTTCCCTCTAGTCTTACACTGTTAAATTAGGGACGGCTAGCGCAGATAGCCCTCGAGCAGCTTTGTGCGAAATTCCAAAAACCAAAACAAACAAACCTTCACTTCACACGATTTTGATATTTACATAATACGACAGTAATTATTGTCTCTCGAGATATTGACTCTTGTGATTATATTTATTTTGAACATAATGTAGAGAAATATATTTTAACAACGACTTTTTATTATTATTCTGCAACATAAATTTATACAATGAGATATTTTGCCAATTTTAATACCCGCAGGGAAGGTTAGGACTAAAGTTTTGTTCAAAGGCTGTTCAGGATAAACTTAATATTACCAGTTTTCGTTGATTAAAATTAGAAAGTGAACTTCTGCTGTTCTTCGCGTTATGTCCGAAACATTTTCAAAAATCGTTCAAGAAAGAGTTTGTTTCCGACTGTTAAAAAAATGTTATGACTAAACGCATTCACTGAACGATGCAAAGAGATTTCTTACAAACACATACATTCGGCACATTTTTATTTTAGATACAAATACACAAAACAGATATTTAAATAATTATGGTTCTTCCTATACAAGTAGTTAATGTCGTGTAATTCGAAACAAGTACGTGTGTTACAAAAGTCCTATGATCAAGGTTAAATCCCCAGTTTTTAAGTAAACTCTGGTTTGTTTGAGCACAAGGTAATAAGTTAAATTTGTACCCATCAACCAAATGAATGAATCAAATAATTTGAATAAATTATCGTGCTCAGGAACACAACAAAAAATATCAAACTCGCACTATCCGACAACAAATCCAAAGGACAAAAATAAATAAGTCATAATGCTACCATATTTATTTTATTTAAAATCAGATATATAACATACAGTCATAAAGTATTCATTATCTTTAATAGACAGTACTATCATGTGAACGTTATTTTGAGGGAGTTTCTTTTAGCATTAGCCTCTCCGTTGGTGTATTAGCACTATATGACGACCAATTGCAGTGGTTGTGTCATCTAACTAAATCTTTTATTTAAGTCTACATGTTTACCTGAGGTTGGATACGTTATTTTAAAGCGATTTGAGAGCCTTAATATATATAATTATTGTCCACGTCGCCACGTTCAGTCACACTTTGTATGACGACTGTGAATGCTAGCGATAGTCCTATTGTTTAATTTCATTGCAAATGTTCAAAGCACAATACTCCTTACTGAATGCTTTCTACAATCTAGTAGTGTACGAAGGCTACGGTCTCCTTTTTTGTATTCGATAGCATGGATATTCGTGTCATTATCCAGCAACTTGAGACATGCGATGTCCACATTTTCTTGATTTCGATTCTATTTTAGTATTTATTATTTATCTTCTGTGATAAAAAAATGTCTGCTTTATCAGAAAAAGAATACAGATTTTTTTTCCTAATCCCTTTGTAACTGGCACACTGTATACGAAGTACAAAGGTTTAGGATACTTTATTTTTCTATCATGCTTCGACACACATGATAAAATTCATGTTCAAAAGAAATAAAATATTCCTGCTCATCTAACTCTGTATTATATATCTAACTCTGTATTGTATAATCAGTGATATTGCTACGTCTACGTTTCTTTACAATGAATGTGTTTGGTTGTTTGACTATTTGTTTTAGAGCAAGGTTACACTGAGCTAGCTATCTGCTCTGACCACCGCGACTCACCGAATCTCGGATTATAGCTTTATAATAAATCGAGATGAAAACGTTTAGCTTTAAACTGGTTGCATTACAAAGATAAAAACAGTGTTAAAATTTGAAAGTGCCATAGCATATGTAACTTATAACATCGCAATTACAACATGAATACAGTGATATATTTTCATAAGAATAGCTTGCAGTAAGAGCTAATACATGTATATAAGTTGTAAAAATATATGTTATTATATAAAGATACTAAAGTTTCTATGCTTTACACAGTTCACTGTTGTTGTCTTTGGATAGCTAAAATTTCAAAGTTTAAAAACTCGTGACAAATAACTTCCAATTCTGTAGCTCAAAGCCCGAAAGAAAACAATTTTCCATATACGTACATGTATAACGTTCTAAAGTGACTGTTAGCAACCTTTTCGGGATTAGGCTCATGTTATTCTTGTTTATATAATAGTTAAAAAGTAATAGCTTACTAAACTTACTAGTTTTATCTCTAAGGTCGTTTTTCTTGTCCAACAAGAACAGTGTAAATACACCCATTATAACAATGCAGCTGATATTAGACAGTGCATGAATATTGTTTGTACACTAGGCTTAAGAATACATGTAGAAAACCTAAGAGTGAACGTACTGTGTTCATTACTTAAGGGCCCCATTCTAACTAGTGACTCTATACAAGTTCAGAACTCGTATTAACTGATAATAATAGGTTCGACGTTTTCTGTAAGTCAGTACAAGTGTGGGCTACAAATGTAACGTTTCATCTAACAAAACCTCCAGTCATTCTTTCTCATGTCATCGTTAATATTTTATAAAACAGACACCTAATCGCTAACGTTGCGAAAGCATAGTGCATAGTAAACAGGCGTTAATGTGCTTATATTATTAATGTTGTTTACAAAGAAAGAAGGCATTAAAGGTTTGACATTATCAAGCGTAAACGAGAGGAAATTAAAGGTATTCGCATTATAAAATATATGATGAAAGAACTACCAAGCACTAACACGTTGATATATCAAGAGCAGACACGTGAGAAAAAATGTTAACTTCACTTAACGTCTGATATTTGAGAAACTGACCTTTAGTGTATTAATATTATCAAAGTTATTCACAGGAGAGTTTGTTTGTTTCTAACGTACTAATGATTTAAAACAAACATTAATGTGAAGATATTAACCAAATAATGTGGCCCGGCATGGCTGCAATTTGTATTGTCCAGGCCCGACATGGCCAGGTGGGTTAAGGCGTGCGACTCGTAATCTGAGGGTCGCGGGTTCGAATCCCCGTCGCGCCAAACATGCTCGCCCTTTCAGCCGTGGGGGCGTTATAATGTGACGGTCAATCCCACTATTCGTTGGTAAAAGAGTAGCCCAACAGTTGGCGGTGGGTGGTGATGACTAGCTGCCTTCCCTGTAGTCTTACACTGCTAAATTAGGGACGGCTAGCACAGATAGCCCTCGTGTAGCTTTGTGCGAAGTTCAAAAACAAACAAACAAACAATAACCAAATAATTGACGTAAATGATTATAAAATAAAACTACATTTAATCTGATCGAATTTGTAACACTGGCACTTCGTGTATATAGTTTATTTAACTGGAATTAGAATTCATATCAACTCAGTTGGTACTAGCATCAATAGATGTGGTTTAACTACAATCTTAAGTTTATATAGTGCTAAGTATTTGATTAATCAAGGGAAAGCATGAACAAACCTGACTTGTGAAAAATTACTATATCTGATTATGCAGTAGTTGAAAACATTGGTTCTGTAGCAAATGTGAAAAATAATAATTCCTTAGTTAGCAAGGCCGCGTTTTTTGGTACAGCCAAATCAACCATCGTAGTTTACACTTAATGCTTGTATAACCAAATCAACCATCGTAATTTACACTTAATGCTTGTACAACCAAATCAACCATCGTAATTTACACTTAATGCTTGTACAGCCAAATCAACCATCGTAATTTACACTTAATGCTTGTACAGCCAAATCAACCATCGTTATTTACACTTATTACTTGTACAGCTAAATCAACCATCGTAATTTACACTTATTACTTGTACAGCCAAATCAACCATCGTAATTTACACTTATTACTTGTACAGCCAAATCAACCATCGTAATTTACACTTATTACTTGTACAGCCAAATCAACCATCGTTATTTACACTTATTACTTGTACAGCCAAATCAACCATCGTTATTTACACTTATTACTTGTACAGCTAAATCAACCATCGTAATTTACACTTATTACTTGTACAGCCAAATCAACCATCGTTATTTACAACTTGAGGTAATATCACATGATGCTGAACACTCTTTAATTATAATTTTATAAACTCTAGAATATTCGTGCTGAAAAAGTTGCAAAGAATAGCCAATAACATAAAGAACAACAACGACATCACTGGTTATGTATTTGCACGTGCTTTCACTCAATGCTTTACTGTTTTAAACTAACCGTCTTTAGTCCGAATGACAAAAAAACAATAAAAAGAGAGGTTCACCTTTATTCTAAAAAGAAGCTGTAGTAAAACTTTGAACTGATAGTCAGTGATGTCGAGAAACCCACTTGTTGAGAAATTTATATGCAAAAACGGCTCGTGGAGTCTGAAGTGCATATTTTAATAATATTTTTTCCTTTTGAGTCTGTTTTAATTTTCATTCCATTTGTCAATTTTATTTTGCAAAGTGGTAAACAAGTGAACTGATTATATGCAAAAACGACTCGTTTGGGTTGAGAAAATATTTTACATAGAAGAGCGAACAACGTTTCGACCTTCTCCGGTCATTGTCAGGTTTACAAAGAAAGAGGTAACTGACCGGAAGCTGACCACATGTTTGAAAGGGGTTGTGTAACTGAGTGTCGGAATGTAGAGGGCGGTATTAGATGTTTGAATATATAATTTTATTTATTTTATTATATTAATATGAATATAAAGGCGTTCCTTTATATTGGTTTATTTTGGGTTTAAGTTGTTGTATAAGTAAGGCTTCTTTAATTTTGCGTTTGTTTATGTTTGTTTCTTTATTTAGTATTTGAGTGTTTTCTATGGTTATGTTGTGTTTATTTGACTTGCAGTGTTCGAAAACGTGTGAAGGTGACTTTTTTATGTTCTTTCAATCTGGTTTCCATTTTTCTACTTGTTTCTCCAAAATAGAAGTCGTGGCAGTTATCACATTGTATTTTATAAATAATGTTGGTGTGGTGTTTGTCAGTGTAGTTTTTACATAGTATAGACCTCAGTTTTGTGCCTGGTTTTTGAATAAATTTGGTATTAACTGGAATGTCATATTTTGTTACTAATTTTTGCCAAATGTTGGTTACTTGTTTGCTGATGTCAGGAATATATGGTACACAGCAGTATATGGTTTCGTGATTTTTTGATTCGTGAGATATATTTACTTTAGTTGGTTGATTTTGCTTTCTGTCTAGGTGTGTGCGTATAATGTTTTCTGCGGTTTGTGGAGGAAACTTATTGATGTTGATGAAGTATTGTTTTATTTTGTCTAATTCATTGTTAATCTTATCCGGTGAGCATAGTTTTATGGCTGTGTTTATTTGGTTTCTTAGTATGTTGAGTGTTTGTTTTGTTTCATGTGCTGAGTCCCAAGGAATGTATAGTCCAGTATGGGTGATTTTTCGGTGGATTTCTGTTTTGAATTGTGTGTCAGTTTTGTTGGATATATTTATACATGTAGCTTGTACTCAGACTAATTTTTTTATACCATACAAAGTTTCCGTCCTTTAATCAAAATTAAGGATTTATATCTTGCAAATTTCTTAATAGATTTCCTTGAAATTTGGTATAAATAGTAAGAATTCAAAATTAAATGTTCAGGGACAATGTTAGATAGTTTGGATTACCAAAGTCCGAGCTACATGAAGTGGAAAAATCGTAAGTTTTGTAGAATGGACGGGAATTGCCTGTTTTGGAGACACAAATGTAAAGGACGACGTTTCGAACGTCTTCCGCCTTTTGAAACGTCGTCCTCTACACTTGTGTCTCCACAACAGTCTGTTGCCGTCCATTCTACATAGTTTCATCTGTCAAAGAAAAATCGTAAATTGTCTCTCTTAATAAGGTTGTTTTGGCTGCCTGACACACTATTGTGTGTCTTGATAAAAGAAACAAACAAGACGTGATGTAAGGAGGTTTGATATTTATTGAAATAATTAAGGCGAGTTAAACAATGTTGGGCACAAACAAGTCGAAATTGATCGTTTGTCTTGGATAAGGCCCGGCATGGCCAAGCGTGTTAAGACGTTCGACTTGTAATCCAAGGGTCGCGGGTTCGAATCCCAGTCGCACCAAACATGCTCACCCTTTCAGCCGTGGGGGGCGTTATAATATTCGTTATAAAAAAAGTATACCAAGAGTTTGCGGTGGGTGGTGATGACTAGCTGCCTTCCCTCTAGTCTTACACTGCTAAATTAGGGACGGCTAGCGCAGATAGCCCTCGAGTAGCTTTGCGCGAAATTCAAAACAAACAAACTTGTCTTGGATGAAATATTAATCATGGAATATTTATAACGAGTTACAGAATTCAGTGATGTTAAAATAAATTAGAAATACTATGATGTAGGTCCAGCTTATCTTTCAAAAGTATGGACTGAAGTGGACCTCTCTTGATTTTAAGCTTCTAAATTAAACAATTTTCGGAATACTAAGTTTAT
Organism: Tachypleus tridentatus; assembly: GCF_004210375.1. Lineage (NCBI taxonomy): Eukaryota > Metazoa > Arthropoda > Merostomata > Xiphosura > Limulidae > Tachypleus > Tachypleus tridentatus. The sequence goes on from NW_027467782.1 coordinate 37,634,376, forward strand.
TCGTTAAGAAATATGTCGTTACAATTTAGAGTTTATAAATGATCCATCATCATCAGAAACCCTAAAGTTAATGGGTGAGTTACGTGAGTCGCCTTCTTCACCTCATAATTGTATCTCTTTTTCAGATCCTGAGAGTAACTCGACCACTCTTCTACATGTCATCAACAACAACCATTATACCCTTTATTGATTTCATGTTCATAGCTCCAGGCCGTTAGACTTGTAATTACAGTTATTACAGACGCAATACTGATGGACCTATTGACTTATTGTTGAGGCAAGTCCATCTATGAAAGCTCAATATGAATTGATGCTATAAAAGGTGGTGATAGCTTCGTGGAAATCACAAGGGTCAGGATGAGAGTCTCAAACACATAATAGTAAAAGATTGTATAACGTGATCTGAAACAAAATAAACAGTCAGTATGTGTTTGTTATGATTACTTTTAAGTTGGTGAGGACATTCCAAAATCCTATGTCTCTTCGACTGCTTATAAGTCTTGCCTGAAATGCGTTACCATCAAACAGAATGCATATTTTGATACAGCACTCAGTTTCAGGGGTTTCTTCCTTCTTTACCTGCTATCTCCTTAAACAGTAAGTACCACGCTTCTGATTGAGGAAAGGGTTGTGTGTTTAATGCATCTCTAACGAGAGAGGCACTCACTATAGCCAATACTTCCGCAACGCAGAGTTGATCATATTCGACTTCAAATAGAAAATGTCTCCATGTGTCTGTCTTTATTAACCAGATAAGAACCATTTTGATATTACAATGAGGAATAATATTCTAAAAGTGCTCACCATTATTCATCAAAATGTGACTATTCTGACTCAGTCACAGAGCTAAAATAACGTGAAAAAATCGATCTCCATGTTAATGTTTCTTTCTTTGTATTTTCGTGACCTTAACCCTACAAAAACTAGTCAGTTGGATAACAGTCTAAATGTTTTCCAACCCTCGAAAAAGTGCAATCGGCCGTTTTTGAGAAATTTAACTGACAATCACACTCATACATACAGGACTGAAAACATGACCTCTGTCCATATGAAGTAGTTGTACTCACGGACTTTTCATTGTTTGGTTTTTGCTTTTCTAGTTTCACAGAAAGCTACACAGGAGCTATTTGAGCTAGCCGTCCCTAATTTAGCAGTGTGAGACGAGAGTGAGCGCAGCTAGTTATCGCCAGTTCTTGGACAACTCTATTTTGGGGAATAGTTGGATTGACCATAGCTGATAGAAAGAGCATGTTTAATGTGACGGGTATTCGAACTCAGGACCGTAAGGTTATGAATCGCCCGCAATAACTATTTGGGCATGCTGGGCCAACAGTTTATATATCATCGTTAAATCTATGACCTACATAATATGAAATTCTCAAGACAAAACTTTATAATTATAAAATGTAATAATAATACTGTAATTTAAAAGGTAGATTCACGTTTTAATACGTAAATAGTAACACAATAACAATTTATTTTTGAAACTAAATCCAACAACACAAAACTTTCTGCAAATACTTTATTCTCATCCGATCAATGAAAATACGTTTCTGAGTTTGAAATTCGTTTTTCCAAACGTCTTCAGCTTTTAACCAGATCATCTTCGTGTTTCACTTTTATATCAAGAAGTTGAAAGGAAGGTTGAGATTTAGAAAATAGTTTGTGATAGAATTCTAGAATGTATTATGTTTCTGGAATGTTTCATGATATCCGAATTCATCAAAAGATAAATTTTCCTTAGTTCTGAGACACTAACCTTGTTTGCATTATTACCATCCCGATTTCTTTATTTTTTACGACATTCGTCATTGATATGTTTGTTTGTTTTTTGAATTTCGCGCAAAGCTACTCGAGTGCCAGCTGCGAAAGCCGTCCCTAATTTAGCAGTGTAAGATTAGATGGAAGGCAGCTGGTCTAGTTATCACTACCCACCGCTAACTCTTGGACTATTCTTTTACCAACGAATAGTGGGATTAACAGTATCATTATAACGTTCCCATGGCTGAAAGGGCGAGCATGTTTGGTGCGACCGGGATTCGAACCCGCGACCCTCGGATTACGAGTCGAACGCCTTAACCCACCTGGCCATGCCGGGCCTCGTCAGTGATATCTAAATACATTTAATCAGCGGGATTGCAGAACGTCATCTCTTCTGAACCTCTTGTTTGGTATAACAGCTTCTATTACTCGCAATGAAGAATTTTCCTTTTATCATCCTATTTTTGAAGCTTCAGAATACTCCATTATTATAGGTTGACGGTTTAAAAATAACAATTTATTTTAAACCTTTGTTACATACATGTCAGCAGGTTTGAATTACATTTAAGTGTGTGTGTTTTCTCTTACAGCAAAGCCACATTGGACTATCTGTTGAGTCCACCGAGGAGAATCGAACTCTGATATTGGCGTTGTAAATCCGAAGACTTACCGCTGTAACAGCTGATGGACTGCATTTAAGTTAACTTTCGCATAATTAAAACAAACTCAAATGAAACAGCATTAAATTATTTATATTTTTACATTTCATCCAAAGTGGCACACATACACACACATTTTAAGAAACAGTTTTACCTCTGTACTTATTGTTCTTGTTATATTCTGCTGTTATCGCTAAATATATTTCTAAGTGTTTTTTAATGTACAGTCAGCGGTGCACCAGTTGAGCTTTATTTAATCAGTTACATTTATTACAATATACTTTGTCAGTTACGTGTGTTTGTTTGTTTACTAAATGTCATTTAGATTATTTAATGCAAATAAAGCTTTATCTTATCGTTCCATCGCTTTTGTACTTTAGCTAAAATACGACATGATACACAGGTTTTGTAGGACACTAACACATTTAAAATATTAATATGTAAACAATATTAGTATGTGTTTGTGGTCTGCCTTCCACAGGTATTGAAATCCGGTTTGTAGTAGTACTAGTCCGTAGACGTACCACTGTGCTACTAGAGGGTTAGTAGCTGGTTTCTCTAGTACCAACCTCTTTGTACAAATAATTTCGTTTCCTAATACGCTATTTGTACATATCAAGCATTGTTTTAAGCATTACGTTCCATTATCCTATCGACTTAATCCATCGGAGTTGTTCTGTTAAATCTCGAACTAATGTCATTAACTGTACTACCACTTTAACTGTGTAAAGGATAACAGAAACGTAAAATCAGTACTTATGTGTTGACTGTTTCTGTTGAAGTCCTTTGCTTAAATTGAGATGTATACGATTATATATGTCATTGAACGTTTGAAAGGTTAAAGTGTTTTTAGCCAAATGTACGTCTTGGACAATAAATTTAAAAAACATTTCGTGTGGTGATAAACAATAGTAGATTTTGAGAAAAAACCAAATACGTAAGGATATATGTGACTGCGTAGGCAACAAAATATATGATTAGAGCGAATTATAAACATATACGTATATACTATACAAGCTATATAACAGGACGTTCTAAGAAGAAATTTTAATGAAAGGTCATGTGAATTTTGTTTAATAAAAACTTAACAAGAAATATGAGGAAATAAAACTTTGCTTACAAAAGGCTTTAAGAACACTTAGAGAAGAACCGAACCGTGTTGCCCGACAAGTGGGTTAAGGCATGCGACTCGTAATCTGAGGGTCGCGGGTTCGAATCCCCGTCACACCAAATATGCTCACCCTTTCAGCCGTGGGGGGCGTTATAATGAGACGGTTAATCCCACTATTAGTTGGCAAAAGAGTAGCCCAAGAGTTGGCGGTGGGAGGTGATGACTAGCTGCCTTCCCTCTAGTCTTATACTGTTAAATTAGGGATGGCTAGCGCAGATAGCCCTCGTGTAGCTCTGCGTGAAATTAAAAAAAAAGGAGAGAAGAACCGTATAATTTCTCGATGTTTCTTCCGATACAGAACTACGAGCTTCATATTATTATTCTTTATTACCTAAATATAATTGTAGAACATCAGCTACAAGCTCTGATGATGTACAATACATAAATATATATGTATATACAATATACAATAATCATTCAATGCAAGTTACTGAAAGTCACCAATAAAGGCTTGAATGGATAATATATAATAACTCTTTTTGCACGTTTAACATAGTAACAATAACATAAAGGTTTTACGTTATATAAATTAAGCATGAAAAGTTATGTAATCTGAACTACAAAGGACTATAAAGAGGAAGAGTTTTCAAACTGTCTTATCATAGTTGTAACACTGTAGTAAATCACACAGTTTATATAGTACTTTAAAATATTCAATAATCTTAGTAAAGTCCAAAAGAAGACAGCTGGATATTTCACTAAATGTCTGTAAGACCAATGAAAGTTGGCTGACTATAAAAACAAACACTGATGCAAAATGTCTCAAAGTGTTATTAACAAGATATGGTGGAATCACGTGTAACAAAATGGTACAAATACACTGGTACTGGACTAAAAAGAATAAAGTCCACATTTAAGTAAGTTACCGTTATCTAACGATTCGCTGCAATTATGTGATAACTGTTAAAAACAGAATCTGATGTTCGTAGCTGCAACCGAACGTCATTTCAGTGTATGTACGGTTAAAAAAACAAGAGGTTTGGTAATACTACTGAGACAAGGTATATTTTAGTTATAGTAAGACACAAAATAACTCACTTTTATATCAGTGGTGGAAATATGTGTGATAATGAAAAATCACGAATGGACACTCTGACCTTTATGTTTTCCAGATGTCATTAAGACGATACATAATATGCTGTCATATATGTTTACGTTTGGTTCTGACTTCAGCTGAATGGATGATAATTGTCTTCCCACGTGTAATAATATTGAAGAAGAGATGATTGACCGGTTTAACTTGGGTACAGACTTATCAGACCTCGATAGTATCGAACATGTATCGGTCTCTTTTGGAAGAATTACATGTATTCAAATTACTCTGAACATTAAGGATTCTCTGAATGCATCTTTTCAGTAGTTTTGGATGCCTCGGGATCTTAACAACACTGATTGTAAGCATGCAACATCGATATGATATTGGTCACACAGTTTGACACAGTATACATTACATTAAAGTGAAATGTTTTTAACTCTAAAAATGTGAACTCACTTCTCCTAAATATTAATCGTAAACGTAAAATAAATGAGAAATTAATTGAATTTTGAACCGGATACAGATAATAAGATGTCAGATATTCACAGAAATTAAATATGAGAACGGTTCTAATTATTTTATAACAGTAATTTTGCATTAGCATTAATAATGTACTATTAATTCCATTATATTTCAGTTGCTCAGTGCAATATATATATATGTGTAGGTATAAATAAACTTGTAGGAAGTGAAAGTTTAATATAAAGAGCAGATTCTTGTTTTTAATGGTTATATACTTATGGTGTATAATACTGAGTACTATAAAGTAAAAGAACTTTAAAAATACGAACCGTTGTCAGTAAATGAGAGTTTAATGTCTCTTTAGGTTTGTCATCATTCACGATTGTCTTAACGCGTTTCTTTGATTTAGTTTTATCAAAACCTGAAGCAGGCTTGCTCACGTTTTCCGCTCTTTCTGTTTTCCTTTCTATTGTGTACTTTCCATTTATTGTATGGGTGTTTGTGTTTTTCTTATAGCAAAGCCACATCAGGCTATCTGCTGAGCCCACCGAGGGGAATCGAACCCCTAATTTTACCTTTGTAAATCCGTAGAATTACCACTGTACTAGCGGGGTCATTTTTTGTCTGCAAGATGGTTGGTTGTGTCAGTTTTTTGCTTTAACATCATATTATTTTCTCTTTTATTAAACTTATTTGTCGGGGCCTTCTCACATTCATGGATCATTGAAACAGCTTCTAAAATATCTAATTCAGTAGGGGTGAACTTTTCAGTTACAAGCGCCTGGTCTTCTAGCATTGTATAGGCAAAAACTCCACAAGACCCGAGGACGCGGTTTTTCAGGGCTTTCCATTCGCCCCGGGCTTTTTCATTCACGTTGCAGAAACAGCAAATAACGCGAAACAATAACAAAAATAAATGAGAAATAAAAACGCGATTTTGTCTTTCAGTTTTCTATATAAACAATACTAATAAAGATCAACTCTAAATAGTTGTCTTTTTTGTTTTTGTTTTTTCGTAAACAAACAAATTTACAAAAACACTTGATAAATCACCATATAGAAGTTTGGTGAGAAGTGTTAACTATAACTGAAAAGTTTTTTTGACCTCATAAATAAGGTTAATTAAACATATTCAGCTTTACTAGGTTCATATTAGTATTTTCACAAATTAACTACCAAAGGGGCACTGACATTTTCAAATATCCAACCCTACTATTCAATTAAAAGATAATTGGGTATTGAGGTCAGATGCTCTCTCACCCCTGTTCCACATACTTTAATTATCAAGAACTGGAAGATAACATGTAGCTTACCACAAAGCAATAAGACAAATCGAAATTAGTGTTAGCTCTTCCATCCACCAAGGATATCTTACAACTGCTGGTTTGGAGGCCCAGGGGAACGTAACCTTGAGAGAGAGAGTTGTTTTTTAAAACCGTTTTACACATTGTATCGATTACATAAAACAGAAAGAAAACTTCAAATGTAACTTAATAATAATAGTAACGTGTATAATTCTTTAAACTAAAAAATTATCTTTATTTAACATATTAAAAATAACAATTAAATAAATATGATATTTCTTACATTTATAATATATTTTCATATTAAACATTGATAACAACCTTTACAATTTGTCAACTGTATATATATTTTCTTTACACTTTAAACAGATAATTAGCGAAGAAAAATAATGGTCATTATATTATTTGAGCTCCTTACTAGTAGACAAGTAATAGAGTTATGTAATAACTCCAACTATATAGTTATATAACAGGAAATCAGTTAGGTTTTCCAACATATTTACATTGTTAGACAATATAGCAAGAAACCTACTGGCTTTTCATTCCAAACATACGTTATTGAACTATATAAGAAAAAATCTCAACGTTTTCTTTACGATAATTTACATATTATACAACTCAGTAAAACACAGTTAGTTAAATCAACTTCGATTCACTTAACTTGTAAGGATATGTAACACAAACACAGTCTTTCCATTGACTACTTAATAAAGCCAATTTGTTATTTCGCTATTCAGTTACCTTATTAAGTTTCATAATTAACTTCTTCACTTGTTATGTTATGGTACATAATTCCTTTTTACTATCGAATCGTATCCACTGAATGGTAGTTTTTTGCGTCATTACAACACTATTAAAAACAGTAATTTTTACAAATTTTTCTTCACTGTAAATTTTCCAGGTAAAGAACCATGGTATTTTGACCACAAACACTGAATGAACGTACGTCACTGCTCGCGAAGTTTTTCGCTTACTTGGTAACAATTCTTTCTAATAGTTGTATTTAGAACTTATGAGACGGTGCTAACGTTTTGATAATCCAATGTTATTATAATCGTATTTTAAAACATTTGTTTTGTATTTGGACAAATTACTTTACTTTATTACACTGGCCCGGCATGGCCAAGCGTGTTAAGGCGTGCGACTTGTAATCTGAGAGTCACGGGTTCGCATCCCCGTCGCGCCAAACATGCTCGCCCTTTCAGCCGTGGGGCGTTATAATGTGACGGTCAATCCCACTATTCGTTGGTAAAAGAGTAGCCCAATAGTTGGTGGTGGGTGCTGTTCACTAGCTGCCTTCCCTCCAGTCTCTCAATTCATATTTCAGGACATCTAGCCCTCGTGTAGCTTTTACATAAATGTTCCAAACAAATTTTCTTGACATCGACAAAATTACTCAATTTCCGTTTGTGCTAAATGTTTTCTACGTAATTATAGACTAATCATCAGAGAATATTTACGATTATTATCGTCAAGTGAAGTTTGTTTTTCTGTGGAATGAAATATCAACTGTAAGTAAAATGTTTGTCCGATTTTGTAAATACTGGTGTGATTATGGAAGTTTATTTTGGGCATAAGCCGTTACATTTGAATGGTTTAAAACAGGTTTTCACGTCTTTTAAATTTGTGTCCATTTTAGTACGAAGGGATGGTACATATCTGCAGAGTAGGTTAGTCCTACGGTAGAGCTCTGCATTTCAGATCTGTACAATAAACAAAACATTTCTTGCACTGCAAGATGTAGGCCCATTATAAGAGTGACAGTTTATTCCTTATGATGGACGACAAGCGCAGCCGATCGACTGTGTTTCCTCTTGTCAGTAATTTAGCGTAAGGGCCAACGACAAATAAAATTATCAAACTAAATAATAAGCATACGATGTCACCAAATTAAAAGACTACATTATAGTGAACCTAAGAAGGCCGAAACGTTGTTCTCAGTCTTATTAGTAAAGTTGTATGAAACAAATATTTTAGAATATTTTAATATCTAACAAACAGCCTCTGTTGGTAGGGTCCTCCGCTAGTACAGCGGTAAGTTTACGGATTTACAACGCTAGAATCAGCTGTTCGATTCCCGTCGTCAGCAGATAGACCGATGCGACTCTCAAAAAAGAAAAATACACAAACATAAACATACGCTTGATTGGAATTATCAGTTTCAAGAATTTCAGGCCGTGTTAACATTAAAACTCGAGAATCGATTCTCGCAGCGAATCCAACAGAGATTTCCTGTTCTGTAACTTTGTGCTAAAACGTACAAACGAGTCGTTCGATTTTTAAAACAAAGCTAAACACCGGGCATTACATAGCTTATCTCCTGTGAGGAATAAAAACCCGATCCTTCTGTTGTAAATCCAGAAACTGATTCATTGACAAGAGAGGCAGGGGAACAAATAAAAGACTCTATAATCGAAACATTTTTTATTATCTTTCTCTTTTAAATTAAAAGTTTTTCTTTTATATAAAGCAGTTAGTATTTGTGCTAGTAAATCATATTTTTCTTAATTTTCCACGTGAACTATTTGTTTCTGAAATATCCTTTCGTCGACGAGGACTATTTTCTTTTTCTTATCAAGAAAGGTATACCTTTAAGAAATATTAGACAAAGACTTCATAAAAAACTTCTAGATGCTGCTGCCCTCTAGTGGGTAAAAGCTATGGTTACAATTTACAACGCTATAATCTGAGGTTCAATTTCCCTCGATGTAAAAGCCCAAATGGCCTATTGTATAGCTTTGGGCTGAAAATAAACACAAACAAATCGTGGTCGTAGTTACTGCGAGTATTACAAGCCGATTATTATCATAATTATTTTATTTTTCACATACATTTTCAAAACCTTAACATAACACTCACTAACACCCAGGTTTATTGTTCTTGTATCATTTGTGGGGCCCCATTCTCTGTGACTACGGAGTAAATTATGACCCAGATTTCGAACATTTAGAATTGATGTGTTTTTTTTCGTGCTCACTCGTGCGAGGCGCCTTCTATTGATGAGAAATTACTTTTACATCGAGGAAGTATTTGGAGTTGGTTGGTTTTTCACATTTTAATACAAGTGTTTCTTCAAAGTTTAGCTCAAAGAAAATGTCAAATCAAGTCTAATGTTGAAAGATGTTTATTTACAGTACAAGTAATTTATAGTGTAGTGGAGACGCAATGTAGTCAGATGACTTGTTACACAGTTCAGACAGTATAATAGTCAAAAATATGAAGTGACACAATGTGTTACAAACCTGTACTTGTAAATACTCAACCCAAGGAACTAACATAGTACGTTTAAAAAGTTACAGTTGTAGTAATCAACTATCAGATGCAACACAGTGTGTGTGCTTCAATTTTGCAATTGAATAATCATCCGATAAAATCTGTTTAAACTTTCAAACTGCTGCCATACTGAGACAGATCATAAACTAAAAATACTCAACAACGATTTGTTGTTTTACAGCCGGATAATGGAAAGTGTCTACGTTACTTTTTCCTCTACCCACAGCTTCTAAGTCACTTTCATTACTTGACAGAGGGTCTGGTTACATTCTTCACGAAGAACTTTATATGCACGTGTCAGTAAAGGAAAAGTATTTTACCTAACTTTATGCCCTTTTGTTAATGTACACATACGCTTGTTCGACCCGTAAGACTCGCTGATTGTTATTAGATTTTCCAGGCTTCAGATACTCAGATGTCATTTTAATATTACGTCACTGTAAACCTTCTCTTTCCCCATATCATAATAGTTTACTTTACAACTCTTTCTATTAGATTTTGAGTCCGGGCTAGTAGATCTCTGGATTTTGGAGCTATCGAATCTACTTCGATTCCGCGCGATACTGTAAAATATTCCCTACACTATAATATATTGGTGCGTTATAAGAGTGACAGTGCATCCCTTAGCTGGCTTTGCATCGCCTGGTGGTTAGTGCCCTAGACTCGCAATCTGCTGGTCACATGATCGAAACCCGTACTCGAACGTGGTCATCCTTTCAGCCTTCGGAGCGTTATATGTGACAATCAATCTCGCTTTTGTTGGTAAAGAGCAGCCCAAGAGTAGACGGTAGGTGGTGTTGAGTTAATTGTTACCTTCTAGACTATCACTTCAATATTAGGGACGGCTAGGCTTGGTGGCTTTCTTAAAAATATAAATACTTTAATAGGAAACAGAACCGTTTGCACGTTTTATTCATTTATTCCAAAAATCTGACTTGGTGCGAAATTAGAATCAAACGGTATTCTAACCCACGTCTCTGGAGAATCGAAGGTTCCAATCCTGACAGGTTCAGTTTTACATCTGGTTATTTCGGTTCTGAATAAACTAATGTTCAAAATAAGCAGTTAATCATAAATACAAACTTTAAGCGTGTTCTCAGTTTGTCTTTTATCGTTGCAATATTAAACTTTTAAACGTCCATACGTTATGTTGTCTGTCAGAACCAAAAGGAAACAGCTGTTTCACTGTTGACTTAACAGTAATCCTCTCAACCTGTCTTTACTGTATTAAGATGTAATTAACTCTGTCACATATCTGTAAACCTAACCACATATTATTCTCTGTATGTGGTGTAAAACAAACCGAGGGAAGTATTCAGCCAGAAAACTTAAACAGAAAACAAAGTTCGAGCAGAGTCTGTCTTCACCCAACTGATTAATTTGTCGGTTACGACTATCAAAGGTTGTACGTCACAACCAGTTTATCAATGTTCAGAATAAGAAAACATCCAAGTGTGTCTTGCACGTTCATACAGCATGAAGTGTATGTGTGTGTTTCTGGTTCTATCCTTGGCTCATAATTCAATTAGTTTTAAGCCTAACGCAAACATACGGTGCCCAAGCCTTAAGTCGTTCATTATTTTTTGTAATTCAAAGATTTTATTGTTACGGGGTCGCTGTAACCAATTGACTTCTTTCAGATTTGGTCCGGCATGGCCAGGTGAGATAAGGCGTTCGATTCGTAATTCGAGGGTCGCGGGTTCGACTCCCGGTCGCACCAAACATGCTCGCCCTTTCAGCAGTGGGGCGTCATAATTGGACGGCCAATCCCACTATTCGTTTGGAACGTTGTTTCAATTCTAACACAGTTGTTCCTACTCATTACACTTCTCCCTTCGTAACTCGAAAAGAAAAGAAAAACATTTATTTAAGTTGTTACACGGATACTGCCATAACTTGTCTCTATAATATTAAATAGAACATAATACAACATTCACACTTTACTGTAACTTTACCTTCTGTGGATCGTTAAAATGTGACACAGAGAAGCCCAACACCAAGAGACTGAAATGGGTGAGTACACTTATAGATTATATTAACAGTACCTTGATGACAGGTGTACAATAACAGGAAAACTGTTGGATAAGCCAAGAAAACGCGTAGATAAAAAGAAGGAACACCGGTAGATAAAGACACAAAGACTAAGAGGTAAAGATAGACAGGCTGATAGATAAAGATAGGAAAACAGCATGATAAAGATAGGAAGATGGACAGGTAAAGACAGCTGAACTTTTAACACATTGAAGCACCTCTTATTGTTATTGTTGATCGGTTGTGACTGATGAACAATGATTTTATTTATTTTTCGTCTTAAAATAAAAATATATAAAATAACTAAAAGGTCATGAATAAATCTGAGGAATGTGAAAAATTAAAAACAGAGCACTTTGCAACATATGAGATCACAAACAAAATGTTAGAATACCAAAAGAAATGAATACAAGGTTAGAGACTTGGAACTGATTAAATATCCAACTAATAAATAAATTCACTAATGGAAGAAAGCATGAAAATATTGATGTTGAATTTGAAATTCCCTATGGAACACGAATCTTAATGACCAGGTGAGAAACGCCAAAGAATGCAGCTGTCTCTATCTTTGGCCCACAAATCACGAGAAAGGAAAGACAAATAATCGTCGACACCCTCCGCAATAAAGATGTTGTTTAAAATCATATCGAACAATGTAATCGACGATCATACTTATAAAGCACCCTCAGCCGTAAAAAAAAAAAAAAAAAAGGAACGTCTTTAGTATCATGGTCGCTCAAACTTTCGACTTTTCAATTGCTTAACCCTCAAATATGGAGAAGAAAAACAAACTGAATGTTGCAGGCCAGGGGTCACCAAACTACGGCCCTCGAGGTAATTTTGACCGGCCCGCCAGCAGCTAGCCGCTTGAAATTAAAATGTCCGACTGTCATAACAAAATAAATCACACCGATGGTCGCTTCAAGCTGACAAATACAAGACGTTATGATAAAAAGAAACAAGGCTGTCACGCGCATTTTTAACCAATAGGAAAATTCTTCTTTCGTCCTTGCTGCCCGTTTATTCATATCGAGGCACGTATCTATAAAAGCATTAGGATTTCGAAAACAAGTACAGACTTAACCCTCGTCCCATCGACTCGTCTTGTAAATTCAGCGGGCTTGGGTTACCGCTTCAGCAAGCTCATTTCTCTTAGTAGTCTGGTTATGCGCTTTTCAAAACTCGTTCTCAGGTAAGTTTCGTGCCAAAGGTACGTTTCAATATATTTTGTTTGTGCGTTCTTGGACCAGTACAATACTTTTCTCACAGCGCTCTGTGTTTTTTATTTTCAGACCCTGTTTTTTTTTCATGACTGCTTTTAAAAGAAGAAAAGTGGACTTTGAGTGTCATGCTTTCAATGATGAATGGGGAGAAAACCACTTCTTTGTGGAAACAAGAAAACAGAAAGCTACTTGTGTGATATGCACAGAAAGTGTTGCCGTTTTAAGAGAGTACAATCTTTGGCGTCACTATGAAACAAAACATCGATCAACATATTTGAAATTTTCAGGAAGTTCCGTTCTGAGAAATTTGAATCCATGATACGTGTTTTTTGAATCTCAAAAGAATCTCTTCACGAGAAAATTTGCTGAAAATAAATCTGTCACTCGTACAAGTTACAAAATAGTGCATAGGATGGCAGAGCGAGGAAAACCTTTTATTGACGGCAACTTCAACAAAGAGTGTATGACGGAAGCAGCAAATGAGCTGTGTCTTGAAAAAGACAATTTCTTTGAAAGTATCAGCCTTTCAGCAACTTCAGTTGTACGGAGAGCAGAAGAACTTGGAGAAAACATCGCATTACAGATACGCCAAAAAGCAAGAAACTCCCAATGGTATTCTCTGGCACTGGATGAGTCTACTGATCTTTCGAGTGCGTCACAACTTCTCGTGTTCATTCGTGGAGTTAATTTGGACTTTCAGATCACGGAAGAGTTGGCATCAGTTTGCAGCACGCACGGAAGAACAAGTTGAGAAGACATTTTCATGGAAGTGCATAAAACTTTGCAAGACTATAACCTTCAGTGGAATCAGCTTAGAGGTGTTACAGTTGATGGAGGAAGAAACATGGCTGGAGTAAAGACGGGTCTGATCAGGAAACAGTTGGAAGATCTTCAACTCTGAAGCGCTCTGTTCATACACTGCATCATACACGAGCAAGCACTCTGTAGAAAAGACTTAGATATTTCTTGCGTACTGAAACAAGTCATTTCTGCAGTGAATTTCATTCGGGGTCTTGCACTTAATCATCGCCAGTTCAAGGTGTTTCTTGAAGAAATTGATTCGGATTTATGTGACTTGCCTTATCACACGGCAGTGAGGTGGCTCAGCTGCGGTAAAGTCTTGTCTCGTTTTTATAAGCTGAAAAGAGAAATATATATTTTTTTATCGAGAAATATAGAGCCGATCCACTTCTGTCGGATCCAACTTGGTTGTCAATTTTGGTGACATCACATCCCACATGAATGAATTGAACTTGAAACTTCAGGAGGAGAATAACTTTGTCTGTGATCTCTATAGAATCATTAAAGGATTTCGGAGAAAGCTGTCATTGTTTGAAGCACATTTGGAAGGAGAAAACCTCTCTCATTTTCAGTGTTTCAATGAGTTTCATGCTGGAATCACAGAAGATGTTAACCTGAAGTTTCAGAAAAGATTATTGGTGATTTAAATAAGCATTTTAGAGAGATTTTCGGATCTCGACAGAATCGAAAGTGACATTCTCCTTTTCAAAATCCTTTTGATTGTGTCATTGATGACGTGCCAATGGAACTTCAGCTGGAGGTCATCGATTTGCAAGGAAATGACGTGTTGAAAGCAAAGCACAGAGAGAGACAACTTTTTGTATTTTACATCTGCACACCTGAAGATGATTTTCCAAAGCTGAAGCAGTTCGAATCTGGTATGACATCAATGTGCGGAATAACTTATATCTGTGAACAAGCATTTTCAAAAATGAAGTGTGTGAAGTCGGTACTTCGATCAAGGTTGACTGATGAACATTTGAAAGCAATTCTAATGATTAGATATAGCAATTCAGAACCGAAAATTGAAGATATTTTGAAAGCCAAACGCCAATTTTATAAATCTCACTAACTTTTTTGCGGCTTAGTGAAATTCAGATGTGTACTCACTATGTGCGATGTGACAATTGCTTTTGCTAATGCCACCTTCTTTGACAACCTTTTGGCAAATAAAAATGTTGGTTGTATTTCTGTTTGTTTCTAGCTCAGGGGTCTCCAAACTTTTTTCACAGGGGAAAGATTTCTTGGGGAATAAGAAGCGCAAGCCGCATGATCATTATATTCAATACTCACAAACAAAACGAAAACTCTCTGTAAAAGACTTAACACAAAGTTTAGGATACCACATTAACCACGTGGGAGTCGCATGCAATACACACATATAATAAATACAAACAGAAATACAACCAACATTTTTGACTCGAACAAAATAATTATGACACACCTACACTCCCGGCAACAGGCCTAGTTACAAGGCAATAAAAAGTTAAACGAAAGAGGTCGGAGAAGGCGTAGCTACACATTAATCAAAATATGTTGTTTTAAAACGAAATATTACATTTTCTCTTCTCTTTTAATCTTCGGTAAAACGTTCCTGATTTCCTTATGAAAAACAGAGTTATACGGCAGTGATTATACTTTTAAAATTTATTGTAGAAATATTTGTATACACAAACTTGAGAGTACGCATACAATATTCACGTGCTTGAGTAAAACGTATATTTACAATAATACACATTACGACGTTTGCTCACGTTTGTTGTAAAAGTTTCTAATACAAAACGCCCCTGTTAAAATCACCAGTAATTGTTCTGAAAGACACTACAATATGATTGTTTCTGCTATAACACAGGTTGAGCTCTAAAAGACACTCTTTTGTTGATATTATTTGTTGGAGTGTATTAAGAATAATTATACTGTTCTAGACGTTAAACTAAACAGTATTGAGTGTTGGTTCGTTTTTTGAATTTCGCGTAAAGTTACTCGAAGATCCCTAATTTAGCAGTGTAAGACTAGAGGGAAGGCAGCTAGTCATCATCACCCACCGCCAACTCTTTTACCAACAAATACTGACCGTTACATTTTAACGCCCCCACGGCTGAAAGGGCGAGCATGTTTGGCGCGACGGGGATGCGAAACCGCGACCCTCAGATTACACGTCGCACGCCTTAACACGCTTGTTGAGTGTTACGAGAGTTAATTCAAGGGAGTGACATTGGTTATAAACCTGTGGGGCGTGGAGATCATAATTATTGCTGTAGTCTTCAACAAAACAACTTGTCCCAACCGAAAGTTAGTCTGGGTTTTTCTACACAATATCTTTTATGATCACGTTAAACTTCAACTTCTCATACAGAAATGAAACGGCGGTACGAAGCAGAAATCGTTGAGACAGTTTTAAATTTGACCTAATCTCGAAAAGGAAATCTTTACTGTGACGCCACCTTTCTCGAATGTCATGTTGACCTGATATAGTTTTATCTTTGACCCAATTTCTGATAGAAAATCTTTATTGTGGAGCCACTTTCTCGAATGTAGTGTTGACCCGAAATATTTTATCTTTGACCTAATCTCTAATAGGTAATCTGTATCACCGCACCACCTTTTTTGGAATGTAGTGTTGACCTGAAACAGTTTGATCTTTGACCCAATTTCTGATAGAAAATCTTTATTGTGGCGCCACTTTCTCGAATGTAATGCTGTCCACATTAACTCCATTATAGAAATAAAGTACTCTGATTCTTATATTAGATTTCGCGATCGTGCCAAATGGTCAAGATGCGGTTAGATTTTTGATAGAAATGTTTCTAAAGTTCGTCAAAAAAACAACAAACAAACAAACCAAAAACGAATTATAGAAATAGCCGACTTTTCCCAGTGTTGTCAAATAAACATACACCTAAATTTCTTTAAGCTTTTGTAATTAAACAGAAGATAAACATCTTCTGCGAAATAAAATGCGCATGTCCGAGGTTGTGTCGTGCGTGTACAACCACTGTTATTGATATTGAAACTCTCTTTTGAGCTATCGTGGTTTCTCGGCAGACAATCAATTCACTTTTTCGGTCATTTTCTTCTTGACGAATAACTTTCTCCTGTACGTAACTAAACATCCTTTCTTGTCCTTTAGGAGCAAGAACTGTGAATAACGTCATCCGTGACCGAAGCAATTTTCAATATAATTTCACATTCTAAATATTGCTCTTTTAAACAGTAGCGTGAGACGTGTGAAACACACATATTGCACATAAACCATTAAAGATATTTATCGGATTTCCGGTGTCAAAACGTACTCTACCGTCTTGTATAAGAATAAAGAAAACTGTGCCAGTGTATGAGATTGATGATCTAAGTTTTATCGTATAAATAACACAAATGACATCAGAACACAAAGTTTTGATATACATGCAATTTATTTACAATATTTTAATGCAATATAAATGTAAAC
The DNA here is from genome assembly GCF_004210375.1 of Tachypleus tridentatus. NCBI lineage: Eukaryota > Metazoa > Arthropoda > Merostomata > Xiphosura > Limulidae > Tachypleus > Tachypleus tridentatus. The sequence goes on from NW_027467782.1 coordinate 37,651,545, forward strand.
AAAACACACCGTATCTAAAGAAGAATTCTCTTCCAACATTTGTCTTTACTTAAGTACATTTTTACTCTTATGTGGCTCGCTCGTTCTCTCTGGGCAGGACGTGATTTAGCACTTAGCGTGTTGGATTGTGGATTCGTGGTTCGCATCCCATTGCAGAAACAAATCGCGCAAACACTTTGTGGTTTTCAGTATACCGTAAGAGTTGATGATGTTAAATGATGTAATCATAATAGTCTGAAAACAGATGGTCAAATGATGTAATTATAATAGTCTAAGAGCTGGCGCCCTTGTGATTTGATTATAATAGTCTAAAAGCTGACGGTCAAGTGATGTAATTATAATAGTCCGAGAGTTGACGGTGGGTGTTATTGAGCAGCTTCCTTCCCTCTAGTGTATCAGTTGAAATCTAGGGGCGGTTGCTGTTACATAAATATTCGAAACAAATAAACTAGTGTTTATTTACTTTAAAATTTTCATTCACCCTAACGAGTGATTCAAATTATTATTAAAGGATTATGACAAGTACATACTTAAACACAAATCTGTTAAAAACTGAAGTTGTATCCAATACATCTAGGTGAATATTCACTATTTTTCAATGATGCACACATTTATAACAGTAAGTACTAATTCATAAACTGAAGTTTTCATTAACTTTAAAGAATTTTCCTTTGAGTTAATCAAATAACTTTAGTGTACTCTTTGTTACAATCATTTCAAGAATTTTTTTCTGTTGATAATTTGACAGCACACTTAAAAAAAACAACTGACAACCAACGTATATTGACACTGATAAAAACAATATAGATGACAAATTTTGAACTAAAGAAAGGAAGGTTAAGATAAATTTCCTCTGAACAAAATTTAGTTCAAGATCTTTATTAAAAACATAGCTTCTTTTTCACTAAATCTACTTAACAATGATTTAAAAAGTGATGACCAGTGTAAAAATTAAAAACTTTAATTCCTGATTTATCATTATTTTAAAACACTGGAACTTAATATTGTGGAGACACTAAAACAGTTCAAAGAGTAAACATTATCTTAACAATGGTGTTTCTGAAACAAACTCTGAACACAAGTTTGAGATTCATACACAAAGTTGATAACAATTTGGAACAGATTGTAGCATTTGTTGTTGATCTGTTAACACTGTTCAAGTCTTGTTCTTTAGAATTCTGATGGCACGTCACCTTGAACAAGGTGCAGGAGCAGGCATATTACTTCATTCTACAACTCTGGAATGGTCTTCCACTTCTATAGTATCATCTTCACAATGTTTGGTTCTACCTGTGTATTCAGAGATTCTCCTAAATCAGAAAAAAAACCAAAAAAAAACGTGCTCAGTAATAATAGTAGAAAACTGAATATGAAATTACATTTAATAAATTGTGAAACAGACTTCAGGGAAAGGAACAAAACTATGTAACAGCACCAATGTCATTAAAAGAACACACTGTAAATATAATAATCAATTTACATTTTCTTTAGTTTTACTTACACAGTATTTCATTAAGTGTGTGTGTGTGTAACATAAGTGTTTATTTTGATTTCCTGCAGTATTCTTGTTCTAAATTCAGATTGGCTCCCGAGACCTAAAAGGTTGCCGACACCTGTTCTAAAAGATACGTGAAAGATTTTAAGTACTTATAAACATTCAACAAAAGAAAACGTCAATGTTATAATACAAGACAGTTTAAAACTGTTGTCACCAAGATGGTGTAAACATTAAGTATATAAACAAAAATAAATAATTTGTTTAAGATTTAACAAGGTTTGACCTTTGAGGTTGCAATATATCAAATGTTAAGTGAAAGAAGAAATTTTCTAAATAACATAGACTTTTGCAAAGTTTAAAACGTACTTGTTCTTGTGGCACATATATGTATGGAAACTGTATTCCCTGTTGGACTTCATTGACCATAGATATTTGATTAGATGTTATTATCAACCTGTTCACTTACCTCTTAAACAGAAAAAAAAACTCTGCCTTGTTCAAATTTTTAAATATTACCAATCTGTGAAATGATGTTCTAAAATCATGGTGTTTCCCTCCTTCCAAGATATTTTGCTCTTTTCAGTTCTTCTTCAATAATCACATCATTGACGATGTGATTTTCATGTCTAATCTGTAGTTTCACAGACTTTGGAATGTCTGGTATTAACCAACAAATTAGAGTTGTCATGATGAATACAAGACACTAAAAAAAGGAAAAACATAAGTTTCACTGGAGCAGTTTTTTAAAACATAATCCTTTTACATAACACTGTTTAACCAATACAGATTATAAAACTTTATGAACAATGATTAAATCATGAAGTCTTCTTAAATTACTAATGAGCATGTACAGTCATTCAGAACAGTATCAGTGCTACATAATAAGAAAAACATTCTACTGGATGAACAGAAGCCACAAAAAAATCTAACACTTATAGAATTGGGTAATAAAAGGATAGTTTATTAACAAAATGATTAATCAATCCATTTTGTGAAGGATAACTTAGTAAATGTTACTGAAACTTTTAAAACATTCTAGGATTGTCCTGGCTGTATTAAAATGTATTACCTTTTATACTCTATTTATGTTGCTTCATTAAAACAACTGAACATAGTTATAATGTTTATACATTTTCAGTCTCAGTAAATGTTAAAAGTTTCCAACTCCCTTGAAGTTAATTTAATACAGCAATTCTCAACTGGTTCTGTGGGTTTATGTACACCTAAAC